>NC_047116.1:4922198-4997198 GCF_902500255.1 Thalassophryne amazonica | reverse complement strand
ATCAACAAAGTATTGAACAAAGGCTGTGAATACTTGTGTCATACATCACACTGACAAAGTGAGGAACTGTGGGGTAATTTTTGATCCTGCGTTGTCCTTTGACCTCCATATTAGAGATATTACGAGGACTGCTTTCTTCCATCTGCGAAATATAGCTCAGATTCGTCCCATCCTGTCTATGGCTGATGCTGAGACCCCGATTCATGCATTCATCTCTTCTGGATTTGATTATTGCAATGTTCTATTTTCTGGTTTACCGCAGTCCAGCATTAGGGGTCTTCAGTTGGTTCAAAGTACTGCTGCCAGACTTTTGACAGGAAGCAGAAAGTTTGACCACATTACACCCAGTTTGGCATCATGGTTCTGCTACTAGTCTATAAAACTGTTCACAGACTGGCACCTCCCTACCTAGCTGACCTAATTAAACCTTATGTACCGGCCCAGGCTTTACGTTCTCAGGGTGCAGGACTACTTTGTGTCCCTAAGGTGAATATAAAGTCTGTGGGTCACAGAGCTTTCTCTTATCGTGCCCCTGTTCTGTGGAATGATCTCCCTGCATCAATAAAAGTCAGATTCTGTGGAGACTTTCAAGTCCAGACTTAAGACTCATTTGTTCTCCATGTTTGATCGTTAGTGTATTAAGATATTATGTGTTTTAATTCTTTTTACTTTTTATGGTTTTGCTCTTTTATTATGTTTTTAATCTTTTAATCTATTTTGTGTTGTTTTTTTTAGTATGTCATGTGAAGCACTTTGAGGCGACCTTGTAATCTGGAGCTATATAAATTCATAAATTAGAATTTTGAAACAGGAAGCGTATGCTGGCTGCATGCACGCCCTCGGGCCTTCACGTAAGCAATCAGCCGGTGATCCGCCACATATTCGCCGACACTCGGTGACTTGAGTCACCAAATTTCCTCCAGACACAGTTATCAGCTGGAAATCCGTCGCTGAGCCGCTGCACGTTTTCCTTGACTGCAGTAGCAATTTTCACTCACAGCATGAAACACGTCAGAATATTTAGTGAAGACGATTTTGTTCCTGTAACTTCAGACTTTGTCATTCAGACTTTTTTCAAATCAAATATTTTAATGTTGATCTTCACAAACAATTTAATTCAAGTTATTTTCATTTATATAGTGCCAAATCACAACAAGGTTGTCTCAAGCTACTTCACACATGGTCTTACCTTACTAACCCCCAGAGCGGCAGTGGTAAGAAAACATCTTCCTCTGAGGAAGAAACCTCAAGCAGACCAGACTCAAAGGGGTGACCCTCTGACTGGGCCATGATACAGACATAGATTACAAAACAAATATACAGGAGATTTTGGGAGTCCATGCCGGTGCATGAGACAGGACACCTGCAGAACAAAACACCCACTCCCCTCTCTGGATGGAGCTGCACCTCAAACAGAGAGAAAAAAACAGAATCAGGCATCAGAAAGACAAGAAAAACAGAAGAAATACTAAGGTGATCCACTAGCCCTAAGCTTCACTAAAAGACCCAGAATTTAGATAAAGTTGAAAACAACTTTTAATATTTTACATTGTTTTATTTTTATTGCATTATTCTGTCCTGGAGTAATTGGTGTCGCAGCATCCATAAATAATTGGACAAGTTTCTCTCTCTTTCTCTCTCTCTAACTCACCTTAAACAGAAATAATGAATAAAATCAGATTTTCAGACATTAATTTGTTGAATTTTCCTCTCTGGCTACATGCAAATGAACTGCTATCAGTATGAAACAGCTCATTCTGGACTCCCGTGACATATGTCACAGATAGTTACATCACAGAAACACCCACACAGCTGATCCTTCCTCCTTAAAGTTTGTTTGTTTGTTTTTAATTTGAGGACATTTTACAAAAACTCACTAACCATATGAACAACAGCACTCTTGTCATCTCGCACCCAAAAAAAAAAAAATACTGATTGACCTATGACCCCAAAGACCTTGACTTTTTCCCAAACAAACCGTTTCAGGGCAAGTCTGGTGTTCAGGTTTGGTGGAAAGGACCTGAGATACGCAGGGGAACAAACACAGACACACTCCAAAATCTTGACCTTTGACTCTCATGACCTTGACCTTTGCCAGAACAAACCCATTATGGGTAGTTCTGGGGTCAACCAACAAGCACACAGCAAAGTAGATGGAACTCGACACCTCAGAGGAACAAACACGTCAAGATATTTCAGCTTTTCTGCTACCGGGACCAGGTGAGGTCACTGACATTTGACCCCAGGTCAAGGTCGTCGCCCTCCTAACTCACAGGGTTGTGAGATGAAGGTTTATCCCAAATGTTTAATTTTTCCAGTCACAGCACTTGGAGCTCAAACTCACTGAGCTGAAAGGAGAAGCACAGCTTTGGTTTTCAAACATGTCGTTTGTCTTCTGCTAAATGTGAGGACAGATTTTAAACGAGAGGGTTTATCAGACGGCAGAGCAGAGGCCGCCTCTCCAGCTTCAAACAACGCATGCCGCTAACGACGAACGGCATCTTTTAATTGGCGAGAGAGGAGCGAAACGCGATGAGAGCAAGGCAAACCTTTGGCTAGATCAAATTAGCATGGCTGCCGGGGACGGCGTGCTCCCAGAGATCATTACGCCGGCTGTGCAACATGCAGACACACGTCTGCACAGGAGGTGCAGGTACCGTGTTTCTGGTCCCGTGTCGTCTGCACACAGATACTTTTGACATTTCATTGGTACGATGGCGCTGTTCACAAAACCATGACATCACAGGAAAGTGCTGCTCGTGGCTGAAGCCTTCAGCTGATGTGTGTCAGCAGGACATCAAAAAAGACAAACAGATTTCCGTAACATTTGATAACTTTATTAGACTTTAAAGCCCACAGAGACCCCCACCCCCCTTTTGTAAACCTGTGAAAAAAGGCCGCAAACTTCAGCCACATTCCAAGCAGCCTCTGAAATGGGACGCTGCGGCCGCTGAGCTAGGACACAGCTACTCACAGAGCCGCCATATTGGGAGGGTACAAATGCACCTGTGGCTGCAGGTAAATCTGCCGACAACTGCAGCTTTGCAAAACCTGAAAATACCTTCTTTTTTAGCGGGGGGTGGTGCAGTCAAATGTTTTATTTGCTGAAGAAATTAAAAACATAAATAAATAAAAGGGGCGGAGCCTACTTCTTTAAACTTTACAGGATGGTTTTGTTTTGGGCAATTTCTGCTGTGCAGAAATCTCAGGCATGATGAAAATAAAAACACCTCCAAACATCAAATAACTGACAATAATGAAATGTACTAAAGATGAAATCCAAACAAAATAGTTTTTTTTTTTACCTGTTAAAAACTTTTTATTGTTTTTATTTATTTTATTCATTATTTTTATTTATTTCTTTATAAATTCATTATTTATATTAATTAATTAATTAATTAATTAATTTATGTTTTGCTGAAGTGTCCTGTGATTTTACAAGAATGTTGTTGGTTTGAATTTTTATTGTTGTTTTTTACTCTTCCTGTTGTGGAGGAAGTAGAAGCATTCGTCTGTGCCTGAATGACGGCACAAACGAAGCAAACGCAAAAACATTTTTGAAGATGAAGACGACGTCAAAGAGCGTCACGATGAAACTCCGCTGCGTCCAGACAGGCCTCCTCCACCAGTCAGGTGGCTGGTTATCAGCTCGGACAAATCGGTCTTTCTTCCCCTGCTCCTCATTTGTTTAAGATAAAGTCGTGTAATTAAAACCTAATTTGAGGCGCGGCTGCAGCACTGCTGACTACATGAATATTTAAAGCTGTTTAGCCTGTGAATCTTAATAAAATGCTAATTTATGAAAGCTGCAGGCTTCATTTTGGACACGGAGCAAATTAACTGCATTTCAGGAGATTCCCTGAAGTCGTTTCCTGACTTTTTTTCCCTCTCAGCGTGGCGTCCACATGGAAATCTGAATAAAAACTCCATTTTGAGCGGGTTTTTTTTTCAGGCACGTCCGTCTGTGTGTTCTTAAATAAAACATGCTGCTCTGGATAGATGTTGGATTTATTCAACTTTCTGGCCAGAAGCTTCAAATCGCTTCAGAAACGCTGCTGAGTTTCATCCTCTTGGGCGAGTTTGTTAATCTGCGTTGATTTAGCGTTTCTCCGTCTCTATAAATGAAGGTGTTAGCGGCGGCCTGGGGTTATGTAAACGCTCCAACCTCGCCTCTAAATATCACTTGACTTTCTCGCCACCTCCTGAACTTCAGCTCAACAATCAGACACGTTTCTTGTGGAGTGGCGCTCATAAGGCAACGAGGTCACAACTCGACAGCGACACCCTGAAGAAGTAACGACAAACACATCGTGACCTTGTCTGACCTGAACGGAAGAAGCCACCAAACCGAGGAGACCTGATGTCATCGCTGAAACCGTCAGGAACCATTGATGGCGTCCAGAGGACAAACCCGTGACTTGCTCATGTTTGGGGACTCCGACCTTTGAACTCTGTGGTTTCTAACATTGCCTGATGAAGTTCTGTGGCCACGCCTCTTTTTGTCTGCTCCAGGATCCCTTTTTTTTCTTTCTGCTTCAGAACATTTTGGTTACGGCCCTTGAACCCTTGTCTGTATCTTTAAAACAGTGGAGGCGGAGCATCCTGGGCTCAAAAGCAGGCCAAAACCTAAGACATGGTGGATCTGGTGTCACCACTGATCTTTATATAATGCTGGATCGCTCATTGGCCAATATTCCTGAAGCCATTCGGCCGCCATATTACTACTCCCATGTGCTGCTCCCAAATGCTCTTTTCTGTTGATCTTTAATCAGGCGCACACAACTTTATTCTTTGTAATTTTGTTTAAAAATGCCTTCATGTGCAGCTATAAACGTCACAAATCACCAATTTAAAGGCTGCAGATGAACATTTCACCTGTGAATATGATTGTAAAGTAATGAACAATAATTTGAACAGTTCTGTCCCTTATTCCAGCATATAGGCAAAGATAATAATAATAATCATCATCAACTATTTTAAGACATTTATTAGGTCTATATAGTTTCAGAGCTTTAGGTGTTGTTGCTACGAGCTTCATTACTAATGTTAGGCTGAAGCTCACAGAGCTGTGTGGAATAAATATTAACATTGCAGGGAAAACCACCGCTCCTGTAGCCAGTAAAGTGGTGTTTTATTCTTTCAGTGCAACTATTAAAAAAAAAAATCCACTATTGCTACATTATCCATCCACTTTTGTTCATCATATGGTACCAATATATATATATATATATATATATATATATATATATATATATATATATATAGTGAGGAAAATAAGTATTTGAACATCCTGCGGTTTTGCAAGTTCTCCCACTTAGAAATCATGGAGGGGTCTGAAATTTTCATCTTAGGTTCATGTCCACTGTGAGAGACATAATCTAAAAAAAAGAAAAAATCCAGAAATCACAAGGTATGATTTTTTTAAAATTTATTTGTATGTTACTGCTGCAAAGAAGTATTTGAACACCAACCAAGAATTCTGTCTCTCACAGACCTGTTAATTTTTCTTTAAGAAGCCCTCTTATTCTGCACTCTTTACCTGTATTAATTGCACCTGTTTGAACTTGTTACCTGTATAAAAGACACCTGTTCACACACTCAATCACACTCCAACCTGTCCACCATAGCCAAGACCAAAGAGCTGTCTAAGGACACCAGGGACAAAACTGTAGACCTGCACAAGGCTGGGATGGACTACAGGACAACAGGCAAGCAGCTTGGTAGAAGACAACAACTGTTATGATTATTTATTAGAAAGTGGAAGAAACACAAGATGACTGTCAATCTCCCTCGGTCTGGGATTCCATGCAAGATCTCACTTTGTGGGGTAAGGATGATTCTGAGAAAGCTCAGAACTACACAGGAGGACCTGGTCAATGACCTGAAGAGAGCTGGGACCACAGTCACAAAGATTACATTAGTAACACATGATGCTGTCATGGTTTAAAATCCTGCAGGGCAGCAAGGTCCCCCTGCTCAAGCCAGCCCATGCCCAGGCCCGTTTGAAGTTCACCAGTGACCATCTGGATGATCCAGAGGAGGCATGGGAGAAGGTCATGTGGTCAAATGAGACAAGAATAGAGCTTTTTGGAATCAGCTCCTCTTACCATGTTTAGAGGATGAGAACAACCCCAAGAAAACCATCCCAG
The DNA here is from genome assembly GCF_902500255.1 of Thalassophryne amazonica. Lineage (NCBI taxonomy): Eukaryota > Metazoa > Chordata > Actinopteri > Batrachoidiformes > Batrachoididae > Thalassophryne > Thalassophryne amazonica. Next base: position 4,991,049 of record NC_047116.1, on the reverse strand, counting down.
CCGTGAAGCATGGGGGTGGAAACATCATACTCTGGGGGTGCTCTTCTGCAAAGGGGACAGGACGACTGCACCGTATTGAAGGGAGGATGGATGGGGTCATGTATTGCGAGATTTTGGCAAACAACCTCCTTCCCTCAGTAAGAGCATTGAAGATGGGTCATGGCTGGGTCTTCAGCATGACAATGACCCCAAACACACAGCCAGGGCAACTAAGGAGGGGCTCCGTAAGAAGCATTTCAAGGTCCTGGAGTGGCCTGGCCAGTCTCCAGACCTGAACTCAATAGAAAATCTTTGGAGGGAGCTGAAACTCCAAACCTGAAAGATCTAGAGAAGATCTGTATGGAGGAGTGGACCAAAATCCCTGCTGCAGTGTGTGAAAACCTGGTGAAAAACTACAGGAAACGTTTGACCTCTGTAACTGCAAACAAAGGCAACTGTACCAAATATTAACATATTAACAGGTGTTGAAATACTTATTTGCAGCAGTAATATACAAATGAATTATTAAAAAAATCATACATTTTGATTTCCAAATTTATTTATTTATTTTTAGATTATGTGTCTCACAGTGGACATGCACCTAAGATGAAAATTTCAGACACCTCCATGATTTCTAAGTGGGAGAACTTGTAAAATAACAGGGTGTTCAAATACTTATTTTCCTCACTGTATATATATATACACACACACACAAGGTTGGGTAGGATTACTTTGAAAGAATACATGTGGATTACATGTATGTATGTACACTCAACAAAAATATAAACGCAACACTTTTGGTTTTGCTCCCATTTTGTATGAGATGAACTCAAAGATCTAAAACTTTTTCCACATACACAATATCACCATTTCCCTCAAATATTGTTCACAAACCAGTCTAAATCTGTGATAGTGAGCACTTCTCCTTTGCTGAGATAATCCATCCCACCTCACAGGTGTGCCATATCAAGATGCTGATTAGACACCATGATTAGTGCACAGGTGTGCCTTAGACTGCCCACAATAAAAGGCCACTCTGCGTTTACATTTTTGTTGAGTGTACATACATTTGGATGACTTGTAATCTGATTACTTTTGGATTACATTTCAAAGTAATCCTACCCAAGCTTGTATATATATATATATATATATATATATATATATATATATATATATATGCATGAATTGCAAGCTGTTTGTGGATTTGTGCAGTTTTGCAGAGAGAATGTCTCTGGTTGTGTGTTTTTTTTTTTCCACATAAGCAGCGCAATGTGGTCCCACAGGTACTGGCTGGTTTTTATTTTTTGTTTATTCCACATAAGCGATGCAATGTGGTTCCACATGTACCAGTTATTTTTTATTTATTCCATATAAGCGGTGCCATGTGGTGCACCTGGCACTGTTCCTGCTCGACAGACACTGGTGCATGCACGAACTCTCCCACCGGGTTTGTGCACATCTGCCAGTCGGCGCGACGTTTCGTGCACTAATTTCAAACTGTTTCATGTTGTTTTACCGTTTTCGTCCAAATGCCATCCAAACTTCGCTCTATGTTTGAAGGGGCCCTGAGCAAAGTGATGAATGTGTGCAATTGGTGAATCACACTTTACAAACAGAATTTTCAGTTTTGCAAATGCCTTTTTTTTTTTTTTTACAAATGAAAAAACGATATACGTATGTACAAATACACATTTATTTGTAAAAACCAACACACGTTACAAATCAGAAATTTCTGTTTATCACAAAGAACTTGTACAAATCAAGGGATATTTGTAAATCACCCTCTGTGCATTTGCAAGTATTAATGAGACAAATTTAACTGCATATTAAATGCACTGGGAAACTGTAGCAAATTATAAAGCAATAACTAATTTTTCAAGAAAACAAGCACGTCGTACAAAGCTTCAAATAATGTTTGTTTTAAAATCTTTTCATACATTCTGATAAAGATTGAGAGTTGAGATTTCTGTGATAATAAATGAAACCAAACAGCACATAGTGCAGCAATAAAATGTTGTTGTATTTTATTGTATGTGGACAAAACAAACATAAATACTGCATCATTGTTTCTGTGTTCCCCACAAAAAAGACTACTCACATCCAGTGTTTCTGCGTGAAAGCTTTATTTGTACCTGGAGCTTTATTTTGTTAACACTCACTTCCTCTGCACCATTGTTTTGGTGACTTCACACTCCGTTCCTGGACTCGCGCTCACGCTGGTCAGTTAATATTTTCTCATAATCTATCATGATGTTTTCACTCTCTTTGCTCATTTATGAACTGTGATAACGGGTTTATTTTCTTTCTTTTTTTATTTTGTAGCAGTAAAGATAAACCACCGTGACGCTTAGCAGATTAGCTCACAAACAATCAACAGGTTCTTAACAAGCTAGCTAATTAAGCTAACCGCCAGCACGTTAAAAGTTCACCTTTTAAGGTAATGTATTATACATTTCAGCTATTTAAAAAAACCTCACCTAAGGTGATGTATTTTTACTTTTCATCAGTTTTCATCACTTTATATTACCTCAAGATGTCACGTATTTCAAATACATATTTGTTGGTGTAAAACCAGGTCATCCCACAAACTGCTGCATTACTCTGAAATGAATTTTAAATATCAAAACCTTGCAGCTAAAATATGAGTTCCGCCAACACATTTTATATGTTTTCAAATGATTGAGTTTCTGGAACATTAATTGCTGTTGTTTGATTCTGATTTTTACTGAATATTTCAGTGTTAACGCCTGAAAATGTTTAACAAACATCTAATTCTCTTGTTGCATTTGATGGCAGCTGGGAAATTGGAATTTCTAATCATGAAAAACCGCACCAGTGGTCAGATTTCCTGTTTAGATTTCCTGTGATTTTCCCACAATGCACTGTGATTTTTGGTGTGTGACAGCTTCTGTCAAAGAGGAGAGCAAGCACGGGCACAGAAGGTGTCTGAGTTTTGAGTGATTCAACCAAATTGACTTGTCTGAAAGGAACAAAATTGGTTTTTACAGGTAGTTTAGTGCATCAGCTCATCTGGGATGGATGGGGCACTTTAGATAAAGAGATCACAGTACAGATTCCTTCACAAAGAACCACAAAGATTACAAGAATTCTCCCAGCAATCCAGAAATTGTCTTTTGCGGGATCTCTGATGAAATTGTGCACCTCAAGAGTTGTGATATTTAGAAATGGGAAGCCACTGAATTCACCAACAGCCTCAACATCCATAATTGACATCATTACTCAAATGATGTTTATTCACATGTATTAAATTATTTGAAGAATGCACAGTGTTTCGGTAACATTATGGATTAGCACATAAATCATAACCAAAACAATCATGCTTTTCTTTATTCTTGATCTAAAATGTGAGGCAATGTAACATTTGCACTTCTTTCACTTACTCTGTCTGAACCAATATCTTCTAAACACAAAGATCATTTTCATTGTTTCTTTAGTAAGGTTTGTTGATAATCATTTGTTTTTCATAGAAATGCAACCCCCACACACACCCACACCCTCACACTTTTTGCATCAAACTCTGTAAAGTTTTAAGAAAACCACCACAATGTCACGTTTCAGCTTCATGTTTGTGAGCTGTATATGTATGCAGCAACTTTCCACTTGACATTTACAACACCTGAGTTTTTTTGGACAGAATTTAAAATGTGTGAACAATAAATGCTAACACACAGTTCAATTTTTAAAAAAAATGCATAAAATGTTGGATTGGACACTTCTTGGCACCATTTGATGAATTTATGCATTTTGATGACTTTATTTCATGAAATGAAGCATATGTTTTTTAATAACTTTTATCAAGTACTGTGATTATACAGAACTACTTCATTTGCATTAATGTAGGGGAGGTGATGGTCTAGTGGTTAAAGTGTTGGGCTTGAAACAAAAGGATCCTCGGTTCAAATCCCAGCCTGACCAGAAAGTCACAAAGGGCCCTTGGGCAAGGTCCTTAATCCCCCAGTTGCTCCCGGTGTGTAGTGGGTACCTTGTATGGCAGCACCCTCACATCAGGGTGAATGTGAGGTATTATTGTAAAGGGCTTTGAGCATCTGATGCAGATGGAACAGCGCTATATAAATACAGTCCATTTATTTACCATTAATTTCTGTTCATAATTTAAATTATGTACATAAAATTCTGACCAGCTTCATGTATGCGGTGTCTGTTTGACTCCCCCACGGCTAATCTCTGTGAAGGTTTGCTCAGTTTCAAGTGGAATCCTTTGTGCGCATGCAGGTTTTGATTTTGGATCGTTTTCTGTATGTGAACTTGATGTGTTATATCAGACATGCACACATAGTCCTCTGAATGCACTTGTAGTTTGTCGGCTGGGGTCATTTGACGTTCTGGTGTTAGAGTGATGTCCTGTTTTGTGTGCATGGAAAGGTGCAGTGTTACGTGTGTGTGTGTGTGTGTGTGTGTGTGTGTGTGTGTGTGTGTGTGTGTGTGTGTGTGTGTGTGTGTGTGTGTGTGTGTGTGTGTGTGTGTGTGTGTGTGTGTGTGTGTGTGTGTGTGTGTGTGAGAGAGAGAGCGCGGCCTGAACACTGATCAATCAGACCGATACGGGTCGTGAGAGCAGTGCCACTGCTCTGTGAATGCACCACTAATGTCCTCATACTGGAGATGACGGTGAGTCCTCCACAATCTGCTGAAGCCAATATCTGGTGCGATAAGAGCGTGAAGATGAAGCCATAAAGTTACTGGTGCACGCAGTGTGAGTCTTCATTGCTCCTCTGATCTGTGCTGACCCATAAAATGGTTTTGTTTTCACTCCTAGTCTGATTTTTGGAGTGAGTGTCATTATCTCACACACACACACACACACACACACACACACACACACACACACACACACACACACACACACACACACACACACACACACACACACACACACACACACACACACACAGGTTAATATGGATTTCTGAGCTCTTTGGCCAAAATCTCAGCCACTGCTTGATCTTTGTAGACATTTGTAAAGATATTAGGACATATGGATGGATGGATGAGATTTATTGTCATTGTCATTACAAGTGCAACAACGAGATTACGTCCACACCCAAATTGCCACAGACAAGATACAGCAATTAATCCACAATTATTACTTGTTTGCCATAATAATGACACACATCAGACTTAAGACAACACATCCCGCAGTGATGTCATCATAAGAACCATTTTGGAAGTGGTTATTTCCTGACCTGACTGATTGTCTGAAGAGGATTCAGTGGATTGGAATTTTACTACATGACTTATCTTTGATGCCTTCTAATTAGTGTCATCACAAAGCACAGAGAAGTGATTGTAGTGGCCCCGTCTGTCTGTCTGTCTTTTTTTTTTTTTTGTCTGATGCAGTATCTTCAAAACACAAAGTCCAACCTGATAAACTCAGCGAGGCTACAGATTCAAGGGTCCCACTGAACTCTGAGCCCTTAAAGTTGAAAGTCTTTGGACTTTTCAGAAAGGCCCTGTATCATCACTGCAGTGATGTTTCAGCCACCCAATCACATGGGACAAAACGTGTCTTAGGCATTGAAGGTGAAGTTTATTTTTGTTGTCTCTTTTGTGGTCTAGTGGGGGAGGTGATGGTCTAGTTGGTCAAGTGGGCTTGAGACCAGAAGATCCTCGGTTCAAATCCCACCCTGACTGGAAAATCACTAAGGGCCCTTGGGCAAAGCCTTTAATCTCCTATTGCTCCCAGTGTGTAGTGAGCATCTTGTATGGCAGCACCCTGACATCAGGGTGAATGTGAGGCAGAATTTGTAAAGCACTTTGAGTCTCTGATACAGATGGAAAAGCGCTATATAAATGCAGTCCATTTGCCATTTATTTACCATTTGTCTCTCTCTACATTCACCTGATTTGTCACACAAACTCTAACACAAAATAAAGACAAAACCTTCTCCGTTACAGCAGGTTTGACAGACACTATATACATGCTGAACGTGAGAGCTTTTATCACCATTATAAGATAGCTATTTATGATGAGGTGCTGGGATAGGGGTGTGTGGCATATCCGGTAGATGGTATAACGCTTTTTGATGCAAGCACAGACACCACAGAGAGAGCAGGAAGAGCTGGTTAAAAAACAGTGTGCACTTCAAGCTCTGTACCAGTTTTTAAATTCAGTTAGTAGGCCTACTATACCGTGAATTCTGATGAATAATTTATGCAATGTTTTTGGGAGTTTTATGGTCATATTTGTTTCACGTATTTGCAGAAAGCCACAGCAAACAGTCTCATTTCCTCATTCAGCTCTGTCTCTGGGCAGGAAAAGCAGAGAAAAAAAAAAGCCTTCCCCTTTGGCATTGGTGGAAACGCATGGCCTAAGCCAATCAGGATCACCAACCCACGTGCGATGGTCTCTGAGGACTTTCTGGGCAAAACGCCACCAAAGGCAGACGGAAGTACTAACACGGCCTCCAATTGGACAGAAGCAGGAATGAGGTCATTCCAGTGTTCAAAATTACATGTCCAGCACAAGTCATAGATGTCTTGTTTTGGACAGGAATTTTTTTTTTCCTGAGTGGCACAAATATAATTTGTGTGACATCTTATTGCATGTACATAGTTGTACAAAAAGTCATCTGAAGCATTTCTGCATTTTAATGTAAATAGTTGCATATAACTTTTTTTGCTACATTTGTTCATGTTTTTGAAATTTTCAATTTATATGTGCATTCTAAAAGTTCTAAAAATAATGTTTGTGTTTTTTGCAATGTTTTGCACAGTGCTGAGTTTTAATTTTGAGCTTTGAGATCTGCACAATAAATGTTCTCAAAATTACATTATATCTTTTTGTTTTTTTGTTGTTTTTATCAATTTAGCTTTGTAAAGGGACTACATAACCTTTTAAGAAACTCTTCCATTATAGTTTTTACACTTAAGCAATATACTGTATACCATTACCGTGAAGGGATTACATTTTTTCCCGCGATGTGAATTTTTAGTCATAATGCCCAGCCCTGTGCTAGAATAAAGCATTTCTCTGCATTTTCCTGCTTGGTGAGCTTGAGAGGCCCAATGACTAACCTGAGATCCCGTCAGTGAAGTTTTGTTTGCTGTCCTCATGGAGTTTTACTTCACTGTAGGTTCTGGCATGTTCTTAACCAGCTGGCGAGTTGAAAATAAACCTTTTGCTATTGAAGGTTTGTGTCTTTTTTTTTTTATTGCAAGTATGACAGATTGGCAATTCTTGTTATATTTCTAACATTTTCTCCCTCAAATGACACCCCCCCCTCCCCCGTACAAGCAGAATGAAGTCAGAAATGAGAAACATTTTCTACTCCACCTGTTACTGCACTGCATGGGTTTATGGCTGTGATGCTGCTGGTACCTTCTGAGTCCATATCATAGTGCCAAAGGGCTCTGATAGGTGGGCATCATTCTTTAGTGTTTTGGGGGTGTGATGGGTCTTGATGTCGAGTGTGTGAAAACGAGCCAGAACGTCAGTATTACTGTAGATCTCTGCCATAGAGAGTAACATTCTTTATTAGAGCGTATACCTCAGCCACAAACTGTCTACAAGAACTGGATCTGAGGGCGATGTACTGTTAGTCACATCCTGCAGTATTCGTCAATGTCTAATATGTATGGAGTTAAAATTGTCTCATTAATATTTGTAAATGCACACAGGGTGATCTACAAATAATCATTGATTTGCAAATGTGTTCAGATATCCACAAATGCAAATTTCATATTTGTAACTTGTAAATTGGACTTTGCAAATAATGTTGTATTTGCAAATATAAAAATTTGTAAAAAAAAAAAAAAAAAAAAAAAAAAAAAAAATTACATTTGTAAAACTGGAAATTGTATTTGTGAATTGAGTTTCAGCATTTGTGGATCACCAATTACACGCATTCATCGCTTTCCTCTGCGGCGTCATTTTGAGACATTCTTTTCACGAACACAGATCCACAAACAAATGCCGACTGATTCACAAATACACACGCACACTGGATATCTACTAGATGGCAGTGTGGTTCCATTCTTTGATGTGGCAAACTGAAACTATATGCTCCCGGATGACTCTTTAATCGTGATCGTTACTGAGTATTTAAAATGCTTATCGCAAAGCGTTCTTTTTTTTAACGACATAATGCAAGTTTTATAAGTCCGTGGACACTGATCTGTGTTACAGATACAAATCAGTTTCCTTGGATCCGCGGAGCCTGGCTGTTGCGACAGTTGTCTTAAAGTGGGACTGGTTGGTTGCTGCGGTGACGCTGTGTGGCTTCTGTGTCAAGCTTAGCTAAATGTAGCAACTTTTAGAACTTTCATGTTTTAAAAGAAGAATTTTGCAGCATGTCTGTGTCATGGAGCACGCACAGGCGCAATGCTGTTTAATACGCTTATTTGAACCACTGCGTTAAAGAGTACAACACTAACACCCCCGCCCCCTTTCCCATGATGAAATCCGCGGACACATAATTAAAAAAAAAAATTCAGCTTGCCACATCAATGAATGGAACCACACTGCCATCTAGTGGATATCCAGTGTGCATGTGTATTTGTGAATCAGTCGGCATTTGTTTGTGGATCTGTGTTCGCGAAAAGAATGTCTCAAAATGACGTCGCAGAGGAAAGCGATGAATGCGTGTAATTGGTGATCCACAAATGCTGAAACTCAATTCACAAATACAATTTCCAGTTTTACAAATGTAATTTTTTTTTTTTTACAAATTAAGTTTTATATTTGCAAATACAACATTATTTGCAAAGACCAATTTACAAGTTACAAATATGAAATTTGCATTTGTGGATATCTGAACACATTTGCAAATCAATGATTATTTGTAGATCACCCTGTGTGCATTTACAAATATTAATGAGACAATTTTAACTCCATAAATATGGATCCAGTATTTATTGTTAAGGATGAACAGGCGCAGCCTGATGATGCTTAATGTAATAAATAACTCCTGGATCCTGCAGTGAGTTCGTCCCTGTTGGTTTTGCAGTGTTGCAGACAGACGGAGGTGAAATCATCTTGTCTTCAGCAGCGTTAACAAAAGCTTGTCAGCGTGCATCTTCAAATTGACGTTTTGGGGCTTTAGGATTCCAGTGCTGTGCAGACTGAACAGTCGTGATCTTCCTGCGCTCATCTGTTGGTCACACAAATCCTGGGAGGCGACCTGTCGGATCAATGAGACATTAAACACGTGTTCTGCTAAAATGCTGATGTCAAAATAAAGGCTGGTGCAGCTGCCTGACCAGAAGCTACAATCACCTCCTCAGATACACTCCAAAGGGACGCCAGAGAGCGCGGAGGCTCTCTGTGGTGCAACAGTGCCCCCTGCTGGAGATGCAGCTAAAAGCATCGTGAAGTATGAATGCAGTGTTAAACTTCTCACTCATGTTTTCTGCTCAGAGAGCAGCATCTCATTTCAGCGCCGCCGCTTTGATTCTTGAGTTTACTGTCAGTAGGGCAGTGCTTCAGTGGGTTAGGAGTTCAGATCCCAGTATATAGTCTGGGGTTTGATGTCAGCATAACTGTCCTTGGACAGAAAACGTCCTCTGCGTCGTCCCAGTCCACCCAACTGTAAACAGGTACTGGTGTTTGCTGATCTGTGATGGACTGGTGTCCTGTCCTGGGGGAGTCGTAGGATCTCGTCTGGTTTGTACCTGTGGATTAGCACTTACCTGATCAATTTTGTGACCAGGTGGATTCCATGTCATTTAAATCAGGTCACACCTGGAAGCGTCCACCACATTTCAGAACTGTACTGGGTGCCGGATAGCAAACTGTCCAGACAGACACTGGTCCATCCCCAACTCGAGGAAATAACCAACTGTCTGCTGCAGCCAGGTGAAACATGGGCGTGTCTTTCACCATTTCAAATACCTTTAAGTTCTGTATAGCAGGGGCCTTAACAACCAGGCTGTGGACCAGTACTGGACCGTGGGATGGACTGAACCAGGATGTAAGATTTGATTTTATTAAGAGTAGGGCTGCTGCTATAGATTATTTTAGTAATCAAGTATTCTATCGATTATTCTGGCAATTATTCCAATAATCACATAAAAAGTACTTTTGCCTTTTTAAACATCATCACTAGTCTAGGGCTCTCCCGACTAAGTAATGGCACAATGCCACTGTGCCAAAGTCTTAACATTTTGCTGAAATGGTGATGGGATGTGGCTTTGTTTTGTTTTTTAATCTTATGATTTTTTTTTTTTTTTTTTTTTTTTAGGTTGGTGGACTGGGTCTGGTTTTTTTTTTTTTTTATTTTTTATCCCTCTTTCTCTGCGATTCAGCAGATGCATTTCAGCTGGAGGTTGAACATGCAAGCCAGCAGTCATTTTTTAAAAATTATTTTACAGTGTTTGTGAAGCGTTGTGTGTTGCCCAAAAAAGCAAAAATGAAAAAGCTAAACACTCAGTGCGAGTCTGAGCAAAACACGCAGAGGACGTTTTCTGTCCAAGTACACAGAGTTAGGCTGAAATCGAACCCCAGACTAAACTGTTTGTCAGTGTGGCCAGGACGGAGCTGTGACTCGGGCAGAGAGAGACAGCAGCCGGCCACCGGGTCAGTAGTCAGTCCCCACATAGAGCAGACCGTGTGTTTTTTAAAAATAGAAAAACACACAGCTTCAATTTAAATGCGCAGTCAGTCTATTTCAGCATGGGCTGTCATTCTCTTAAGACTATTTTTTACCCTGTGTGTCACGTTGGAAAGCGGTTGCTTTAGGCGCTAATTTGATTAGCGTTTACACGGCATATGCACATGCTCTCCTTTTTTTCTGGGGACGTTACAGCGCCATACACAGGCCTGGCTGTGTACTGTAATGTTAAACAATGCTTCAAGGCACAAAATTTACCTTGAACATGTTTTTGTAATCAAAATATTTAAGTTACTTGACTAATCGTTTCAACCCTAATTAAGAGTTTAAATACTCGTAGGCTGCACAACAAAAACATTGTGTTAGTGTGGTCACGTCAGCATTAAAGGCATACAGATTAATACACCCTAGAGTGGACCTGCATTTCATCGACATCCTTTATCTCTCAGACTTCCAACACGTCCTTTCCAGCTTGGTCCCTCTGTCTGTCCTTGTCCTCCTCACCGTATCTCCTTGTACTCCTCTCTACTTTCATAATCTCTCTGACTCAATTCTTTTTCTCCAACCTCTTCCTCTGTTAAACTTTCCTGTACATCTTCAGTCTACCACCAAGTCTCTTTGACTTCCTTCCTCTGTCCAGATGTCACACCTTCACTACATCTGCAGTACTTTTCCAGTTGTCCAAAATCGCTTTATTACCTCCACCAAGGAGGTTATGTTTTCGGTTGCGTTTGTTTGTTTGTCTGTCTGCTTGTCAGCAGGATAACTCAAAATTTTGAACAGATTTTGATTAAATTTTGTGGAGTGGTTGGAAATGACAAGAGGAACAAGTGATTAAATTTTAGTGGTGATCCGGATCACAATCCGGATCCCGATGCTAACGCGTTAGCATGTCTATGGCATTTTCAATGTTAAAAGTTAGCATTAAGCAGTTGCAGCTCTCATCACGTTCGGGTGCATTTGTTTTCAAATTGTAATATTTCTTAAATTTATTTTTGTTTATATATTAATAATCTAATGATTATTATATACAATTTTAGAGAAAGAGACAAAAAGAAATAGATCACTGTGCCAAGGACGGAATCTCTTTAGGGTCAGTGACCCTATGGCCTTTTTTGGAGAAGTGTTTCATAAATGTTAAAAAATTCATATATTTGCAGTTTAGTTGAATAATAAATAGAATTTTGTCTTTTATTTGTTTTTGTCTATAAGCACATGCAATATCAATATCAGTGCTCAGATGACAGCTTCTGGGAAAGGTGCAAGTTGCAATAAACTGTGATGCCAAGCGCTAAGGATACATGCTATCCAGTCACAGCAGATGAAACTTTTTTTACTACTGAGCAAACATCATTGTTAGGTTTTTTTTTTTTTAGGTTCAGTGATTCCACGGCGTGTAGATGTTATGGCGTCAGTGACCCCATGGCCTTGGCAGAGGTTTGCACTCTCTGAGTGCTTCTAGTTCAATTTATTTCATTTATATTGTGCCATATCACAACAAGTCTGCCTCAAGGCACTTCACACAAGTCAGGTCTAACCTAACCAACTCCTAGAGCAAACACACGGGTGGCAGTGGTAAGGAAAAACTCCCTCTGATGATTTGAGGAAGAAACCTCAAGCAGACCAGACTCAAAGGGGTGACCCACTGCTTAGGCCCTTCTAACAGCTACAAGGTTTTTACAAAGTTTTATAAAGGCGAAGAAACAGAAAACAGGAAATCAAAACAGCATGACATAATAACAAAAGAATATGTATTTGATGAGAAGTCCATGCAGGCGGTTATGCCATCCAGCAGTCTTCATGCTGTCAGTGGGCCTGTTCCCGCAGCAATGTCCATTCCTAACGCAGACTGCAGTGTGCAGCTGCGCAAGAAAATTCAGGGAGGTGGTGAGGCAGGTACCGGATGGAGGTCAACATTCTCCTGGATGAACTGCCTCCTTGGTTGTGATTTGGCGCTATGTAAAATTAAATGAATTGAAATTGAAATCTTCCTCCTTCTGCTTCCACCATCTGATCTGATTATATTTGTTTTATTTTTCTGCACAGTATGAAATCAAAAAGCATGGTGTTTTGGTGTTGAATAACTTTGGAGATTTTAATAATGTTGGACATTTGATTAAATATTCTAATTAACCAAGTGACAGAGTGAGGACATGTATGATCCCAGGCATATATGTTTGTGCACCATTCCTCCAATTCAAATTGGGGAAAAAGGTTTCCTGCCATGAATTTGTCAGTCTATTTGTTCTACTGTGTTCATAGACGTTTGCAAGGATCGGCCGATCTGTAATCCAAATTTATGCATGGTCACTCATGACCCCAGGGAGATCTATGAGATTTTCAACATTATAGCTTCAGATGGTATTGTAATTTGCCAACTCCAACCATTATATTTTACTGTTTTGCAGTGAAGCATGGCCAACAGACCCAGAATAGCAAGATTTACAGCTGCACAAGCATTGAGACTGATTTTGCCCAGAGTGAGGATGAAAATAGCTCCTTTGATGGAGATGAGTCAGCATCAGACAGTGACGATCGTACCTCTGAGATGTCAGACCACCCTAATGTAGAATCGCTGTGGAATATTGTGATGCTATAACTATCCTACCACGTTGTAATACATTGTGTACTCAACGAAACTTTACTTTATATGATGTTATGATGAAGAAATAAAATCCAAAGAAATAAAGGTAACATGCATTTTACATGATGTTAGTAGACAAGGTAATCGGTGTGTGTGTGCGTTATTTGCCTACTTTGTGGTATAATAAATGTCAAATTCCATACCTTACTACATTAGATGATGGACAGCTATATTAGGGAGTGTACTAAATATGAAGAACCCTAAAACAATCATTTATATAGGTGTTTTCCAATATATAAAGTCAGTCGGTCATATTAGTCCCTAAAATAGCTCGAGGGTCAAACACAGTTCATTTATAAATTCTTTATTTAAAATTCAGGCATGCCACTAATTCTGACCAGAATTTTATTTATTAAACAGTACTGGGATGTAGTTCCCGTGAACCACCACCAGATGACACCATTTCTTTGCATGTTAGTATTTCACTCACTCTTTACTATTTTACCCGCAACCTTTTTCTGAAATATGTTGCTGCTGCTTTTAGTGCATTTAGTTGTTTCACTGACAAAACCATAAGGTTTACAGGAAGTTTTACTCAAAAACTGAGCTAATCTTCATGAGATTTGACAAAAATGTTGTGTGACAGTAATTTGTGGCATTATGTGCTCAACACACACACACACTGAAAAAGTTGCATCTGATCTACAACAGACACTCAGTTTTTGGGGCAGAGGAACAGAAACGTCACAATATCATGCAGAAAGCAAAGCATTTAAAGAAAAAAAGAGGAACTACTGCATGTGACATAATCTGAGATTGTTCAGGCTCCAGAAGCCTGTGACCAGTTAAAAAAAAATAAAAAATTGCAGGTTGACTTGCAGTTGTATGCAAAAAGTTTGGCACCCCTGATAATTTTCATGATTTTCCTTTATAAATCATTGGTTGTCTGGATCAGAAATGTCAGTTAAATATATCATTTAGCAGACAAACACAGTGATATTTGAGAAGTGAAATGAAGTTTCTAGTTACAGAAAGTGTACAATAATTATTTAAACAAAATTAGGTAGGTGCATAAATTTGGGCACCCTTGTCATTTTATTGATTTGAATACATTTAGCACTAATTATTGGAACACAGAATTGGTTTGGTAAGCTCATTGACCCTTGACCTCCTTACACAGGTGAATCCAATCATGAGAAAGGGTATTTAAAGTGGCCATTTGCAAATGTTTCCCCCCCTTCATCTCTTCTAATGAGTGGCAACATGGGAGCCTCTAAACAACTCTCAAATGACCTGAAAACAAAGTTTGTTCCACAACATGATTTAGGGGAAGGATACAAAAAACTATCTCAGATATTTCAGCTGTCAGTTTCCACTGTGAGGAACGTAGTGAGGAAATGGAAGACCGCAGGCACAGTACTAGTTTAGGCCCAAAGTGGCAGGCCAAGAAAAATCTCATAAGCTGAAGCGAAGGATGGTGAGAACAGTCATAGTCAAATCACAGACCTGCTCCACAGACCTACAACATGATCTTGCTGCAGATAGTGTCTCTGTGCATCATTTAACTATACAGCGCACTTTGCAAAAGGAGATGCTGTATGATGCTGTCATGCAGAGGAAGCCTTTTAGTACAACAGATAACTGTAAGAATCATTCACATCTGGTTACAAGCACCAAAATTTGACTGTGTATACCTTTTGGTACATATTGTAGAAAAATAACCTTAGCCATTTGAATTTTCAATAGGGGGCCAAGTAGGGGTCAATTGAAGAACTGCATAGGGCTCAAAAAAAATGTTCCAATCATATTGAAAGCTATACCACATTATGTGTCTGATGGTGGCCAAGTGGTTAATGCACTTGGTTTCAGTGCGGAAGGTTCCCGGTTCAAGTCCCACCCCTGCCACATTTCTCCATGTAATGTGGAGTTGCGTCAGGAAGGGCATCCAGCATAAAACTTGTGCCAATTCAACATGCAGCCTTGGATTTGCTGTGGTGACCCCCAGTGCAAATAAGGGAGCAGCCGAAGGGACTTACTACTTACAAAGATTCCAAACAGATATAGTTTGGACTACCTATAACTGAAAGTTCTGGAGTTATGGGGTAAAAACAGCAAGAATGGTTACAAAGGTCAGTTTCAGTTTGTACAGGGGTCAAAAGTCAGTGGTGGGCACACTTCCGATAATCCGATAACAGATAATTATCGAAGATAATGTTTTCATTATTGGATTATCTTTTTAGATAACTTTAAAAACCATTATTGGACTTCCGATGAATTGTCCTCCAATAACTTTTAGACCGATAACGCAGTAAACCCAGCTGAACAACAGCAAACACTTTTAAAATTTAAAATCAGTTGAGACCTAACTGGTAAAAGTTTCCTAACGATGTATATAATTCTACCCTCTGCAAACAGTAGAGAGATCATTCCAGGAAAAACCACTCTACCTCTGCAGGTAAAGGAGAACTAGTCACAAAAAAAAATAAATAAAATAATTTCCTTTAATACCATACTGATATGCTGGCAATATCACCCAAGTCATCCAGAGGCATACATTTTTAAGTTATGTTTCAAATTTTAACAAAACTAATTTTGGACAAGTTATTTAAAATTACTGTCTGAAGTTTTATAAAGTAAAAATATCAGATATATATTTTAGTTTTAAAATAATGTGCTAATTTTTAAGGTTTTGTGAGCACATGCTGAGCCCAGCAGTGCATTATGGGGTAGGACAGGGTGTTCACGACAGGACAAATGCATTTCAGACACTCTGTTCAGGCTCCACGAACAACAGCATTAAACTCTAGTGCCTAAAACTCTCGTGAATATATTCTCTGGGTTTATAGACGTTATCGTATTTGTGTTTGTTAAATTCCACGCATCTTAAATGTAGCAGACGGATTATCTGGGATTTTGTTTTGGAAAGATTTCAAAGCCTCTACTGCCATCTACTGGCCAGTGGTGTTCATGGCAGTATTATTATTATTATTTTTTTTTTTTACAAATTAAGTTTAAAAATAAAACAACAACAAAAACATTACAAGACAGCTCTGCGGTGTTTGCACAGGCACAGTGCGAGCGGTTGGACACTTGTAGCTCTGCAGCAGCAGGATACCGTCGCAACGACCGACCAGAATAATATCAATTAGACCATACGATCGGCGATAAGGAGGTTGTTGTCAGATGTTAAACGCAGCTTGTTACTCCATGTACACTACACGATGCAGGACACGCGATTAACCTGAAACTCGGTCCAAAAAATTCTCTCGCACAGTGTAAAGCCAACATTTATATGTCAACAATATTGAGTACACGTTTTACAACATCATAAAACATGCGCACATTCTCTCTACATGTAAAACATTTTGCGATGACACTTCCAGGGCTCCGTAAAAATGCCTGTTTTTACAAATAAAAAAATGGAATATTTTACAAAAGCACGTTTATCTCAATTATCTGTAAACACCAACACACGTCACATTAACGTGTTGGTTTACATAATAAATGACTGAACCAATCAGTGTTTAGCAGAGGCACATTTTACACAGAATCCTTTGCGATCTGTCTGTGTGTGTTACAATACCTCAGAATTGGTGCATTATTCAACATTAAAAGATATATGTTATATTTTAACTTTGTACAAATGACAGAATTGACATTAATGGAGTTATATATCAGTATTCACACAAAACCATAAGTCAGGATGCCTTTATTTTTCAAGACCTCCGCCTGACCGGAGCATTGTGATTGGTAGAGTTGGCTTTGTGACTGCTCTTAGGGTGTTTCAGTGCTGTAGCCGTGTAGTTTCCAGCAGGGGGCAGCATGTTCACACATTTTTTATTTTTATTGAGGATTTATTTCATTAATTTAAAAGAAAAACAGAAAAGCAAAATTAACAAAACATTACAAACCATTGAACGAAAAGGAGCAGTTTGGAAGAACAAGTCTTATATATTCTGCCCCTTTTTTACAATACAATCTTGCAAAGCATCATCAATCGACATCATTGCATTTCTATGACTTTGTCACATGCCACCGACTTCTTTTCTAATTTTAACCATTCAAACATAGAAATGCTGACTCATTGTTTGAGTCTTGTCGCTTCCAAAAGCTATCGTGGTGTTAAAACTCAAATTCAGCTTGTTAGTAGTTGCAAATGTACCAGAGACAACACTGGAATTTATCGGTTATCTGTAACTTCCGATACATTTTTGGGTGGTTTATCGGTTTATCTTTATCAAAGATAACTTTTCAGTTATCTGATTATCTGTTATCGAAGTTAATTTTTTGGTTATCTGTGCCCACCACTGTCAAAAGTTAAAGTTACTCCAATTTTGGTAAAACGTGGTGCAAGTTATTGTTTGAACTAATAGGATTAACAAATGGAATAGTTTTGTGTTGAATGTTTGGTCTGTAAGGTAAACGTCAAACAATGTCGACGTCCATTGGATTCTATGACATGTGACATATGTTACCCCGTAACATAACTAAGCATGACACATGGTGCAAGCTATTCCTTTTTAAAATCCTACTAACTCAACCAATAATTTGCATCATGTTTTACCATAATTGGAGCAACTTTAACTTTTGACCCTGTACAAACTGAAAGTGACCTTTGTCGCCATTCTTGCTGTTTTTACCCCATAACTCCAGAACATTCATTTACAGACAGTCCAAACTATACCTTTTTGGAATCTTTGTGATCAGACACATAATGTACTATAGCTTCCAATATGATTGGAACTTTAAAAAAAAAAAAAAAAAATCCTTCACCGGTCTAATGAAACATGATATATCTATCACCCCTCATTTGAAAGTTACAGATTTCGGCTCCTAAATCAAATGACACCTCTTTCCAAATGTTGTAACACAAACAACAAACTAAACAGACTAAAACATTTTTTTTCCTTCCAAAATGAGGCGTCCTGTGTTCTTTATGTATTATGTTGATGCTGATGTGCAGCCGGCTGAGTTCAGCTCAGAGGTACGAAGTGACATTCATGCCATTAGTATCTGAAAAGAAATGCTTTTGAGGAAAACTACAGATTTTATTTCTATTTAAGTCCAGAGATCAAGGATCCAGTCAACCATGTCATCTTATTTATTTACGGGTCAGTCACAATCAAGGTGTCTTAAGGTGTGTCACCTTAAGACAAAAATCAAAGTAAGTATTTTTCTTTGAATTGAGACCCATTATGAAGACCAGTGTCTAGTGCAATATAATCAAAAAATTTATTCATATGTCTCTTTGGTTGTTCCTTCTCTGGAAGTTGAAGTTTCAGTTTGGCTCTATATCTTTGCATTGTTTGATGCACTCGTTCCCTCTGTAATTGCATTCTTTCTGGATCCTTCCTTATTTATTCTCTCTCCTTCTGTTTTCTTAATCTGTCCTTTTCTTTGGTAGCCTCATGTCTAGCAGGGTCTCCAAGGATCTTTTCCCTATATTTTCTTGTTCGTTCTTTCCATGATGCACCTTTTTCTTTCTTCATTTACACCACCACTGCTGGTGTTTGGTGTTTTAGCACTTAATGTGCAAGTTCTTTTGGGTCTTTCCATGTTTTTTATCAGTCCTGAACAAACAATACTTCATCCAGATTAAACTATTTGCAGATTAGTTGAACCTAAAACAAACAAAATGTAAAATAGGTTGATGTGGTTAATTTGGAAAGTTTGCGTAGAGTCCGTGACAAATCTCAATTAATTTATGTCTGATTATGTAACTGTCCCACTCACTGTTTGAATTATAGGACTAAGTCAAATTTTGGTATTTGTAAAACAGTATCCACATAGACAACGTTACAGCATCTTATAATTAGTATATTTTATTAAAAAATAGTGCGCTTTGTGTTTAAAAAATAATGGTCGAGCCAATTTTAGCTATGTATTCTGAATTTTGAGAAGTCTATTATACTACACCACAGTTTATCACTCTGGAGAGTGTTGAATACCACAGAGGGTTGCTCTGAATCAAAATGTTTAGGATACTTTCTTCTATTGTCATAGAATCATCCGTGTACTATTTTAAAACTACGTCACGGACTCTACACACATAGAGTCCGTGACACGGTGCTACCTATAGCCTTCATCATAACAGGTATAGGACCTAATTATTTATTCCATTCAACTTATATCCTCTAATTATCCTAACATAGGACAATAAAACTACATAAGTTACATTCACCATGCTATTATTTTTAAATATAGGTATGTCACGGACTCTACAGGATTTTCTGAACATCTGAGACCATGCAGTGCGATCATCGCCAAAAACAAAATATTGCTCTGGCCGCATTAAATCTCTTTATTTTTTTAGACACCCTTGAGACTTCAAATAACATTATTTAAAGACCAAAGGATGACTTTTTATTGTTTTCATTCAGCATCGTCTTGAAAATGAAATTTTACAACGGTGTATCTCATTTCTGTAAAACTATGTAGCTATCTCTCGGATCACCCGAAATTGATGAAATTTTCTGAAAATAGAAAAAAGATATTTGTTTATATCATAGAAAAACATTTTCATAAAAGACTACCACACCTTTATTGTTATACAATAAAACATGCTGTATCAATTTTAAAGTGACACAGAATAATGCCTAATTTCATTTAAAAATACACCACATTTCTGGTCATAACTTGTTAAATATTAGAATTAATAAAACCATTTTTTCGGCAACATTAAGTTTTTTTTTTCATATGCAGATGCTGAAAGCAAAAGTACATCTTCATGACATATGATTCTGATATAACATCTGTATTTTGTATCTATAGCCTTGATTGTGACCGACCCGTTACTTTAAGACTCAATAAAATGTTATTGACATAGAAAACCTATAAAGCCGACTTTTAGTACACAGAAAATTTACAGGAGGTATTGATAAGGGAATCAATAAGGAATCAAATCGATAATGGCATCAATAGTGATAAAATCTTATCAATACCCATCCCTAGTCTTTCCAGATCATGTCCAATCAACTGAATTTACCCCAGGTGGACTCCAGTTAAGCTGTAGAAACATCTCAAGGATGATTAGTGGAAACAGGAGGCACCTGAGCTTAATTTTGAGCTTCATGACAAAGCCTGTGAATACTTATGTACATGTGATTTCTTAGCTTTTTTATTTTTAATTAATATGCTACACATTTTGGTTTTGGTGCAGCTGCAGATACTCTTAATCTCCAAGTTTCTCACAGTGTGCAGCTGCGTGACAGCACACTGAAATCTGAATTTGTTTTATAATTTGAGACACTAAATAATTGTTAAAATACACCTTTATGTATTGTTTTCACTCTGAGAAATACCACATACGAGGGCTGTCCATAAAGTATAGGTCCTTTTTATTTTTTTCAAAAACTATATGGATTTCATTCATATGTTTTTACGTCAGACATGCTTGAACCCTCGTGCGCATGCGTGAGTTTTTCCACGCCTGTCGGTGACGTCATTCGCCTGTGAGCACTCCTTGTGGGAGGAGTCGTCCAGCCCCTCGTCGGAATTCCTTTGTCTGAGAAGTTGCTGAGAGACTGGCGCTTTGTTTGATCAAAATTTTTTCTAAACCTGTGAGACACATCGAAGTGGACACGGTTCGAAAAATTAAGATGGTTTTCGGTGAAAATTTTAACGTCTGATGAGAGATTTTGAGGTGATACTGTCGCTTTAAGGACTTCCCATGGAGCGAGACATTGTGCAGCGCTCCCAGGCGCCGTCGTCAGCCTGTTTCAAGCTGAAAACCTCCACATTTCAGGCTCTATTGATCCAGGACGTTGTGAGAGAACAGAGAAGTTTCAGAAGTTGGTTTCAGCATTTTATCCGGATATTCCACTGTTAAAGGAGATTTTTTTAATGAAAGACGTGCAGACGGATTGCAGCATCGGCTCACAGCCGCCGCGACGCTCCGCCACAGGAAAAACACCTCCGTTGGAAGCCTTAAGGACAATTTGGAACATGTCCAGCTGTTAAACAATTTCTCATATACTCACTCCACTGAAAGCCATCAAAAGCTGCCTGGATTTTACAAATGGTTATCAACACGGAGGTGTTTTTCCTGTGCCGCCGCACCGCATCGGCTGCGTCCCGATGCGCGGACCCGTCCGCACGTCTTTCATTAAAAATAACATCATCCTTTAACAGTGGAATATCCGGATAAAATGCTGAAACCGACTTCTTCTGAAACTTCTCTGTTCTCTCACGGCGTCCTGGATCAATAGAGCCTGAAATGTGGAGGTTTTCAGCTTGAAACAGGCTGATGATGGCGCCTGGGAGCACTGCGCGACGTCTCGCTCCGTGGAAAGTCCTTAAAGCGACAGTATCACCTCAAAATCTCTCATCAGCCGTTAAAATTTTCACCAAAAACCAGCTTAATTTTTTGAACCATGTCCACTTCGATGTGTCTCACAGGTTTAGAAAAAAATTTTGATCAAACAAAGCGCCAGTCTCTCAGCAACTTCTCAGACAAAGGAATTCCGACGAGGGGCTGGACGACTCCTCCCACAAGGAGTGCTCACAGGTGAATGACGTCACCGACAGGCGTGGAAAAACTCACGCATGTGCACGAGGGTTCAAGCATGTCTGACGTAAAAACATATGAATGAAATCCATATAGTTTTTGAAAAAAATAAAAAGGACCTATACTTTATGGACAGCCCTTGTATTTATGGTAAGAAAATCACAAATAATCTGTGTGCAATTGTACAGTAAACCCAGTATGACTTCATCATCACATCATACTGCTGTGGTGGTCAGAATGTCCTTTTGTCTTGTAATCTAAACTACGCGTAGTTAACATCTAAAATAACCTTGTGTGTCTGCCCGCCCCCGGCGGCATGCACAGACAACACTCTGGGGGGGAAAAAAAAAAGAGATTAAAAAAAAAAAACCTTCATGTTTGTACATATTTTATTTTAAATAATGACTAAGTTGGCGGAGCTAAGATGAAACAAATTGAACATTTTATTGTAATTGTAGTTCTTCACCTTCACGGGTCTGACAAGAACCCTGACGGGGACTCGAGACACGGACTGTTTGGAGTCTTGAGTGTGATGAGATGTGGAGGTTGAACGGACGTTGGTTTAGAGAAACCATGTGATGAGTCACACTTCCTCTAACGGTGAGGCCTGAACTGTGGCTCAGAGATGGCTGGTACGAGGTAAGACGTGTTCAGTGATCCCGTTCAGCCGTGAGGCTGTGCTTCTGGGACTGATGTCCTTTTCTGTTTGCTGATTCGTAGTGGCGTCCTGTGGGTGTCTCTGCAGGATGAAATCCTCTTAAGTTTTTAATTCTCCTTAAAATGTCTCGTTTGACTGTAACTTTGTTGAATTCTGCATGGATCAGTCTGCGCTTTGTGTTTTTTTTTTTTTTTTTTTTTTTTTTTTTTTTATGGTACTGTGTGATGGTTGATATCTTGTGTGATTTTTAGGCGGCAAAGCTGCTTTTACTTCATATTTTTAATAAGGAGGATCATAATAAGGCTCGGTGCAGGGCTGGTGCTTCAGTTTCCGCAGTATGTTTCCTGTTGTCTGAAGCGTAAACGCAGCGAGTCTCCTGAAGCGGCCTCAGCGCTCACTTATTTCTTTAACCTGTTCCTATTTCAGCAACATGAACGCTGCTTCACAAACTGAAGCACAGCACCAGTCTGTGTCAAACCCAAAGGTTAAACACAGCACAGCAAAGGCTCACGGACCGTTGTTTTTTTTTTTTTAGTAAATGAACCTGAATTATATTTTAAACACAACCATGGTTTTTGCACTGATGACGTACAGATCCTTTGCACAATGCACTTTATTGTGCAGGCAGATTGCAGACTGTGTAGATTTTAAAATTGGAGTTCAGTGCTAGCTTGGACTGGATGTTGGGTTGTGCAGAGCAGCTTTTTAAGTGCTTCTTTTGGTGTGGAAAGGTTTACTGACTTTGCCGATGATGCTGTGATTTTTGCAGAGTCAATGGGCAACGGGTCAGGTGTACTACTTGTGAGGGAGCCTCAGTTATTTTGGCCATGGAGCATGTTTTTCTGGTCTTGATCCAGCACGCAGGTTTCATCGGTGTTGAGGACCCCAGCAGATAGAAAAGACCAGGGACATGCTCACGTTTCACCTAGCTGCAGCAGGTAGATGGTTACTTCTGAGAGGTGGGGTTGGACTGGTTGTCTGCCTGGGTGGTTACCATCCAGTACCTTGAGCAGTCCAGTAATGAGGTGTATGTGGTAACACGCTCCACCAGTGACCTCCAGACCTGACCTTGCCTGCTGGGTACACCACAAATGCACTTACACTATGTGTGTTAGACAAATCATCAAGATATAAGGCCCCTGATGTATTTCAGTACATTTCCTCTGCAAAATTTCAATATTTCACAGGGATGCAAGCCTGAGATACCTACAGCTATCATTGAGTTGATATCTCTAAGTCCCTAGTCATCTGAGCAGCAGAAGTCCAGACATTTACTCGAAAGCAACTGAACGTCTTTTGTCTTCAAGACTTGACCTGTGGTGAAACCTCTTGAAGATAAAACATGAATTCCAGCAGCTTTTTTTTTGTAGATGGCAGGGCTCAAATTAGTACGTGCATGTGCTAGTTTGTGCAGATATTATTCGAGCGGTGCATGTAATTTTATACTGCACTAGCACTGGTGCAAGTAACTTTATCCAAGTTTTATCAACTATAAGCACCAGTAGAATGAACCAATAAAGGAATAAATAAGGAAAAAAAAAATTATCTCGTCTTCCCTGCGTTTTATGACTCTCACACACGCAGTGAGTTGCTGTGCTCTATTTGTTGTGGAAAGCTGACAAACATCGCCAGTAGGGTTGGGTATCGAGAGCCGGTTCCTTTCGGGTATCTTTAAGAAATGATTCGATCCACTGACATCAATAACCTTTTTGCTTAACGATTCCCTTATCGGTTCTTCAGAGTTGTTTTTGGGTGTGTTTGTCAGGAAAATGATCATTTCTCTACATTGATTGCAGACCCTGCAGTGCGTCTGTAATCAACTTTTCTGCAGCGCGGCATTGCTTTGAACTTTGAACCAATCGAAGCAGTTCTACAGTTTGTTGCTTCGTTGATTCATTGTTTTATTTCGCTTTATCTTAATTTTTTTCCCCGCTAAAATCCTAAAGAGCGTATGTCTGTGAGTAATAGTTACCCTTTTTATGTTAAACTGACCTGTTATGTTCAATAATAACTTCAAAGCAAAACACCGTTTAAATCAAATGATACCTCTTTCCAAATGTTGTAATACAAACTGCAATCGATCAAAATGTTTTTTTCCTCCAAAAATGAGACGTCCTGCGCTGACATGCAGCAGACGACTGGGCTCAGCTCAGAGGTACGGAGAGACATTCATGCCAAAATGTCTGAAAGGAAATGCCTTTGACAAAAACTACAGATTTTATTTATTTTTATTAATGTCCAGAGATCAAGGATCCAGTGACCAATTTAAAATGTTGTTAAATGGTAAATGGACTGCATTTATATAGTGCTTTTCCATCTGCATCAGACGCTCAATGCGCTTTACAATTATGCCTCACATTCACCCCGATGTCAGGGTGCTGCGATACAAGGCACTCACTACACACCGGGATCATGACATACAAAACTGTAAAGCCTACTTTTAGTACACAGAAAATTCACAAGAGGTATCGATTAGGGAATCGCTAAGGAATCGGATCAATAAGCGGAATCAATCATGGCATCGATATCGATAAAATCTTATCAATACCCATCTCTAGTCGCCAGCGGCGCCGTCCCTGGGTTCACAACATCCTCATGAGACGTTCCCATTTCAGGAGTTTCATTATTTGCTGCAGGTGCTGCAGCGAATAACTGGAGCTACAGGAGTTCTAGTTTGAGGACCTCCTGTCCCGTTCGCGCGCGCATGTAAACAACGAAAAGAAAAAAAACTGGCTGCCACTGCGGTTCCTCGCTCTCTCTCCCCTCAGACTCTGTCATCATTGTGTTATAAACCAGTCACCATTTGTTTTATTATAAATCTGTGTAGTTAATAAAATTATCTTCACGGACGATTAGTTTGCACGCACATGTAAACAAAGAAAAGAAAAAAAAAACTGGCTGCCGCTGCAGTTCCTCGCTCTCTCTCCCCTCAAACTCTGTCATCATTGTGTTATAAACCAGTCACCATTTGTTTTATTATACATCTGTGTAGTTAATAAATAAAATAACCTTCACGGACGATTCGTTTGCAAGCGCACATGGAAAAAAAAAAACTGTCTGCCGCTGCTGCTCTCCCCTCAAACCCCAGAGAGGAAGAGTCTGACACATCAGAGGAGGGGTTTTAAGGTTGACTGACTTTTGGTTGTGCAAGTAACTTTTTTTTTTTGGTGCAAGTAATTTATTTGTTACTAGCACCAGTGCAAGTAGGTTAATAAATGTTTTTCGACCCGTAAGATGTTAAGTCACAATGCACAGAGGGAACATCAAAACATTCAGAGCTGTCTAAAAATTCTTATGTCTTTGGTAAAAGGTGAATCATGAGTTTATTATAGCACTGATTTGTCTTCAGACTTGTTGGACTCAGTACTTGTCTTGATTGTTGGTGTGTGGATTGAAACTTGACTTGAGACTTTAGTGTGATGACTTGGCACTTGTTTTGGCTAAAGACTTGGCGCATGGTGGCCTGATTTTGGGGTTTTACATGAAACTGGATTTGCATTTATTGGCCTTCATTTGAAACTTCAAATTGAATTAAATGAATGTTGTGGGGGTTTTGTGTGTTGTTTTTTTGTGACGAAACATCATTAGTGGCTCGCACACATTCATCTAGCAATCATAATCTGTAGTTCATACAGAAGAATAACTGGAGCAATCATAGTACACAAGACTACAGAAATGCTTAAACTTTAAACTTGTTAGACTTGACACTTGTTAACATTGAAAATTGACTCAACTGGACTTGAGACCTGAATGTCATAACTTGGGGTGTTTAGTTGGGACTTAACATAGACTCAATGTACATTGTCCTTACATTGAGACTCAGAACGTGTTGGGCTTGACCTGGGACTTGGTTATCCGATATGTAATACATGTGTGCGTCTGGAGGGCCAACCCATATGTGGGTAAAGAGGTGGAGCAATGAAGCCCGAGTGGGCGAACCTCAGTTTGGATCTTTATTACATCATATTTTGGGGGGCTAAGCTAGGGATGCACCGATCCACATTTTTTCACTTCTGATCCCATCCCGATACCTGAATTGGGATATCTGCCGATACCAATATTTTTCCGATCCAATACCAGAGCTCTGTTTGCTTTATTATTATTATAATTATTATTATTATTGTTGTTATTATGATTATGATGATTGTTGATTTTATGAGGCTGTTCTCTTCAGCTGTGCTCTGAGCTGCTGTTTCACAGCTTCGGGATGTTGAAGGGGCTGATTTTTCAGTAAAGATTCAGTTCATTTTTTGGAAAATTGGTGCTCATCGGTACAGACCATTTGAACCCAAGAGCTGTGCGGAAATTTGCAGTTACCCGTGCCTTAAAACTCTCTGCTGCAGTGTGCAGAAGAAACAGTTCGGCTTCAGCTTAGAAACCTCCTCCTCCTCTCCTCCCACTCTGCACTAAACAGAGCAGAGAGCAAACAGCGCTAGAGAGGTTTCACAGATGTAGTTGCTCTCCGGTATTGGAAAATCCCGCAGGTTTGATGGGGAAATTCCAGTCTGCGAATTACATCGGAACCCAATATTGATCTGGGATTGGCTCGGTCCCAACCCTAGGCTAAGCGGTGATTCTCGTTTTGCCTTGGTGTGGGGATTAACATTTCTGACCTCCTCATGTCCTCAGTAATCGTAGATTAACTGGACTGAATGTAATCAAGCTACTGATAACGGCTACAAATACTGATTATATCACATGATAATTTCACTCAGTGCAAATACTGCAGCACAGATGTCTTGGATGATCTGTTTAGAGAATTAACCACAGAACAAGCCACATTATTACAGCTGTTTGTCATAAAATGTTCCAAAAAAAAAGGGTGGGCCTACACAGCGACTGCAATGACACACGAGCTGCCACTTAAAGCAGCCACGCCCCTGGGGATAACTGGGCTTTAGTGATCGCGAACATGATGATGTCCGAAAGACAATAAATACATATTTAAATTATAGCTACATGTCTTTTGGACCAAGTGAGCAGGGCACTGAGCACCAGTATGTTCAAAGATGACCCATTTTCCTACAATAAATAACAGCACCCGGGACTCATATTTCCAGTGTCTTTCTCAAACATTTCATTATTTATTTTGGTCTTTAGCATTATAGCTTCTAACCTGCAGGTTTATCTGTAGAAATGTATTCATTGTTGTCTTGCTTTGCTGTTGACACTGTTGGACTTTAGAATGAAGTGACTGTGCTGGCAGGTCGTCCTCGTGTCGGGGACAGACTAAAAGACAAATGTTGTAACGGCTGTGAGGCAATCCGAGCTCTGAACAGGAACCCAGACAGGAAAAAGTTCAGACCTCAGCCTCATCTGGATCCACGCGTCCTTCAAACACTACATGTTTTAATCCAGCGTGTCTGTTTGGTTTCTGGTTGAAGCTCCTCAAAGTTTCACAGTTATGTGTTCATGTAGAAATTCTTTAAACAAAAACAGGCTTGTTTTAGATTTTAAAACCACCACTAAATAAAATGCAGACTCCTGCTTTGTGTGTATGGGGGCGGGATGGGAGCGTGGCCAGCAACAGCTATTAGAATCAGCTGTTTCTTAGAAAATGCTATTAGTATTTTTAATACAAATGACCACTTTTACAGCCAGTTTTCTTTTGATGAGTCAGGATGGACAAATTAACGTTTTGTTGGACTTCCATCAGTCTGGTACTGTACGGTAAATCTGTCTGAAGAGTGCGGCACTGTGCAAGAAGTTAACTACCGAGGGAAGCCACCAAGACACCCGGACAACACTGATGGAGCTACAGGCTTGTGTGGCTCTGCAGCTGTGACTGGAGAAACTGTACAACAGGACAACTTTTGTTTGTTGCATCTTACGTTAAGACAGCTTAACACTGGAAACAGATCAGATCTCCACTTGAGTCGCCCATGTGCTCTGTTAACCCCCAGAACGTGAATCAGCTGAAAATTGTGAACTATCCGCAAACCGTTAATTGCAAAACTTGAATACTGAAAAAATATTAACCAAAACGTGAACGCGAGTCTCACAAAACGTGAATATCATTCATGACATATATATTTATATATATGTTTTTCAGTTTAAGTAGTTTATGGATTTCAGTTTACTGTCAATTACTGAGGAAATGTTGATCGCAAACCTGATCTCCACAAAAATGATTTTTTTGGGTGGGGGGGAGGGGTCACTACAGCCTGAGGAGGTGATCCAAGCAGCTCTTGTGTCAAGCGCCCGGTCCTGCTGAGTGTGTCCCGCTCCAGGGGCAGTGTCAGGTGAGGAGTTTGACTGGGACGGTCCACCTGTCAAACTCGGGGAGGATAGAAACCCCCCCCCTCCGGTAAACAGCTCAACAGTCTTAAGAGAAACATATAAAAAACAAAGAACACTAGTTTCTAACCTCAGGAAGATAGACGAGCTGCAACCTTATTTTTTATCCATATGAGCCGTCATCTGAGCTGGAAAAATAATATTGACCTCAACGAGCAGAGAAACGGCAGTGTAGGGACCTTCTACAAAGTGCAAAAACAAGAACCAGAAAAATATTCAATAAATTCAGGTGTGGTGTCACCAAATTCACTGCACACATCAGTGGTCTCCTGCTGGTTATACTACAGAACATATTTTTGCAAGTGCTCCTCTTTCTTGTGGCGTACCACATGGTTAAATTCTTGGCCCTATTCTATTTTCATGCCACGTCTTTAGGATTGATCACAGTCAAGCACAATCTGTCCATTCATTGTTACGCAGATGATCTGATGATCTATCTGCCTGTGAGGACTAAGGCACGTGATGCCCCCTTGTGGGACAATAAAGGTTTGAAGATAGACTAACCAAAGACAAAATCAAACTCTGTGTGTGTGTGCGCCAGTCATCCTGTATCTCACAAACTGTGGGTTGGGTGTTTTTGAGCTTCATGTCATGTGATTTGAACTTGTTTGTTGACTAAAATGTTACCATGGTAACCAGTCAAAATAAAGTTCCCTGTGTTCACAGATCTCTGTAATCGCTGAGACAAAAGATCAGCTTGTAAGTTTTAAAGTATCTGTTGCAGACATTTGAATGATGAATGATTTATTCAGTGCACAAAACTCCATATCAAAAAAGAAAAGGTTTTACAGTAGAACATGTGGCTGAAAGGGTGTACGCAGAAGCAAAAGCTTCTATACGCCCACCCCTTTTACACACACTCACACACACTCACTCTCTCTCTCTCTTTCTCTTTCTTTTTTTTTTTTTTTAAGAATATGAATGACAACACAGTAACTTTTTTTTTTCACTCATGGTTAGTGGTTGGGTGAAGCCATTTATTGTCAAACAACTGTTTCCTCTTTTTAAATCAAAATGATTTCGACAGCTTGGAGTCTTTTGTGGCATACCCGGCGCCACGAGGGGGCGTTTGGGGGTGACGCCCCCTCACGTCATCAACCTCGCCCCCTCGGATGTTAGAGTTATCAAAGAAATAAAAAAGAAAGAAAAAGAAATTCTGGAAAATATAGCAAAATTAGTTATTCAATAAATCACGTATTTAACAAATAAACCAAATTAATTAACTAAAGTAATTAATTTTAAAACAAATGGATATGGCGTGTGTCTGTGTTCAAGGGATTTGTTAGGTTAAGGGTTGCGCTTGTCAGTACGGCAGAGGGCGGTGCGTTTCCAACGTGTCGTGACGTCAGACGCGTTGCTTCGGAAGCGGCAAGGGGAGATTGCTACGTCACACTCTGGCTGTTTCCACAATCTGAATAAAGTTCAGCGATCACCATCTTGAATTTGCATCGCCTGAACCACAAAAAAAACCTTTAAAAAACAGCAGTAGAACGATTCTCCCATCACCCTGCTGGGAGAAGCTTTTTTCAGCTACTTTTTGGAGTGACACCGACTGAGGGAGGACTGACGTCTTGGTGGGATATCGATCGAACCGCGACAGCGAGCCAACCCGCACGGTGAAGCCGGCCTTCAGGCATCATCACTGGGCAGAGCGATCCAGGCCGCCGGGGTGATGGAACAGATCCACTCAGTCTGAAATCTCCCACTTTTTGGATATATGTGAAGTCCCAGTTTGCCCAACGGAGTTTAGTTCTGCAGCTTTACTGAGGTGAGAATAATGTCAAAATAAAACGTGACGTTTGTGAAGGTTTAATGATCGGCTAACGTAAGCTTAGCCTTTTAGCACAGTCGATCTGAGTGAACACTTTTAATTTGTAAATGGTTGTCTTTTTTATTTTTACCAAATAAAGCTACAGCTTTTTTCAGACACCACAAAAGCTCAGCTTTAAATAATTTATTTTTTCGGGCGTTTTTTCCGTCCTTTTCCCCCCTTTTTTTTTATGTATAAACTGTTTAGTGTTTCTTTATATTTAAAGAAATATTTTTATTTGTCCCAATCAGGAACATTTGCTGTGCAGACAACCAAACTTCCATTGATGAGCTGAACACCACGAAGTCCAATCGAAAGAAAACATCTCTGCTCTTCAGAAACACCACCAGAGGTCAAAGCTGCAGAAGAGACCTTCATCTGGTCCCGAGAATCCAGCAGAACACCTGCTTCTAAATAAAAGGCTCTTTCAACAGCAACTATTTTATTATTTAAAAAAAAAAAGCTGTTTCATTTTATATTTTAACAATAAATGAACGGATCAATAAAAAATGTCCACGAATCAAAGTCAAAAGACATTTGCACAAGTAGAAACTCTCCACTTATTGTGCTCAAATTCATATTTTAGAAATGACTCTGTCCTGATAACATTAAAGGCAATTACATATATTGACGAAATTACAAGTTTAAATGACTATAAAAAATTCATCATGAGGTTTATGTCACAGAAATCCTACTTTACAATCACACTGCAGTCATTATTAAATTATTTCCTGTTGCATTTATAATAAACATTTGTATTTATTTAGTGTTTGTTTTTCTGGTTGAAATGAGATATAAATAATCTACCAGACTTAAAAAATTTCCATGTTATTTTGTCTAAAAATGTCTGAGGTTCCTTATGTTAAACAAGAAATGATCTAATATGAAATAACAGGTGGTTTTAATTTACAGATGAAAGGTTTCTAAAGAACCATTTATTGATTTTATTTAGCTATTTTAATTACAAGTGTTCTAAACTTTTTTTAACAGTAATCAGAAATTTTTTGAGGTAACAAGCAACAACAACAAAAAACATTTCCAATGATTTTTCTTCAGAAAACTGCTCTCTAAATGAGCAGTCCTGTCACGTGTTAATGTTTTGTACAGATCAGTGGTTTCTGCACCAATCGGATTGGTCCAATCCATTTTGTACAGATCAGTGGTTTCTGCACCAATCGGATTGGTCCAATCCATTTTGTACAGATCAGTGGTTTCTGCCACGAGTCTTCCGTGTTTTGGCCCGATGCGTCGTTCCTGTTGGACAACATGAAGGTACGTCACAGCTCAGAGTGTCGAAAGTTGGCACACCTCATCTCGACAGAACACCGACTCTGTGTGGTATGCAGGAGATCATTTGAGGGTCTGTATGTTCAAATAATAATTAAAAAAATACTGTCATCACTCTTTACTCTTAGTCAGTCTCTTACAATGGTGTAGCCTAAATACACTCGCTTTCCAGGAGCGCACCCAATTCATTACGCACGCTCAGAGGCACGTCTCCTCAGGTGCGCACTTTTTTTGGGGGGGCGACCCCGCCCCCTGTGATAAACTCATCGCTCCCTTAATATTTTTTTTCTGGCGCCAGGCCTGTTTTGTGGTCGTTGTGGATGAGGCTGTCTGATGGTGAAGTTGCCACTGAATATGTCTTGGACTTGGAAGCAGAGTTGTAGTCTTACACACCTCTCTGCAGCTTCTCTCCCCCTGCCATCCCCTCATTACCCCATCCCCGTAGAGACGGTGCCTGCTCCCAGACTACCAATAACCAGCAAAAATCTATTTAAGCATAAAAATTCAAAAAGAAAAAATAATATAGCACCTTCTACTGCACCACAGACTAAAACAGTTAAATGTGGTCTATTAAACATTAGGTCTCTCTCTTCTAAGTCCCTGTTGGTAAATGATATAATAATTGATCAACATATTGATTTATTCTGCCTAACAGAAACCTGGTTACAGCAGGATGAATATGTTAGTTTAAATGAGTCAACACCCCCGAGTCACACTAACTGTCAGAATGCTCGTAGCACGGGCCGGGGCGGTGGATTAGCAGCAATCTTCCATTCCAGCTTATTAATTAATCAAAAACCCAGACAGAGCTTTAATTCATTTGAAAGCTTGTCTCTTAGTCTTGTCCATCCAAATTGGAAGTCCCAAAAACCAGTTTTATTTGTTATTATCTATCGTCCACCTGGTCGTTACTGTGAGTTTCTCTGTGAATTTTCAGACCTTTTGTCTGACTTAGTGCTTAGCTCAGATAAGATAATTATAGTGGGCGATTTTAACATCCACACAGATGCTGAGAATGACAGCCTCAACACTGCATTTAATCTATTATTAGACTCTATTGGCTTTGCTCAAAAAGTAAATGAGTCCACCCACCACTTTAATCATATCTTAGATCTTGTTCTGACTTATGGTATGGAAATAGAAGACTTAACAGTATTCCCTGAAAACTCCCTTCTGTCTGATCATTTTTTAATAACATTTACATTTACTCTGATGGACTACCCAGCAGTAGGGAATAAGTTTCATTACACTAGAAGTCTTTCAGAAAGCGCTGTAACTAGGTTTAAGGATATGATTCCTTCTTTATGTTCTCTAATGCCATATAACAACACAGTGCAGAGTAGCTACCTAAACTCTGTAAGGGAGATAGAGTATCTCGTCAATAGTTTTACATCCTCATTGAAGACAACTTTGGATGCTGTAGCTCCTCTGAAAAAGAGAGCTTTAAATCAGAAGTGTCTGACTCCATGGTATAACTCTCAAACTCGTAGCTTAAAGCAGATAACCCGTAAGTTGGAGAGGAAATGGCGTCTCACTAATTTAGAAGATCTTCACTTAGCCTGGAAAAAGAGTCTGTTGCTCTATAAAAAAGCCCTCCGTAAAGCTAGGACATCTTTCTACTCATCACTAATTGAAGAAAATAAGAACAACCCCAGGTTTCTTTTCAGCACTGTAGCCAGGCTGACAAAGAGTCAGAGCTCTATTGAGCTGAGTATTCCATTATCTTTAACTAGTAATGAGTTCATGACTTTCTTTGCTAACAAAATTTTAACTATTAGAGAAAAAATTACTCATAACCATCCCAAAGACGTATCGTTATCTTTGGCTGCTTTCAGTGATGCCGGTATTTGGTTAGACTCTTTCTCTCCGATTGTTCTGTCTGAGTTATTTTCATTAGTTACTTCATCCAAACCATCAACATGTTTATTAGACCCCATTCCTACCAGGCTGCTCAAGGAAGCCCTACCATTATTTAATGCTTCGATCTTAAATATGATCAATCTATCTTTGTTAGTTGGCTATGTACCACAGGCTTTTAAGGTGGCAGTAATTAAACCATTACTTAAAAAGCCATCACTTGACCCAGCTATCTTAGCTAATTATAGGCCAATCTCCAACCTTCCTTTTCTCTCAAAAATTCTTGAAAGGGTAGTTGTAAAACAGCTAACTGATCATCTGCAGAGGAATGGTCTATTTGAAGAGTTTCAGTCAGGTTTTAGAATTCATCATAGTACAGAAACAGCATTAGTGAAGGTTACAAATGATCTTCTTATGGCCTCGGACAGTGGACTCATCTCTGTGCTTGTTCTGTTAGACCTCAGTGCTGCTTTTGATACTGTTGACCATAAAATTTTATTACAGAGATTAGAGCATGCCATAGGTATTAAAGGCACTGCGCTGCGGTGGTTTGAATCATATTTGTCTAATAGATTACAATTTGTTCATGTAAATGGGGAATCTTCTTCACAGACTAAAGTTAATTATGGAGTTCCACAAGGTTCTGTGCTAGGACCAATTTTATTCACTTTATATATGCTTCCCTTAGGCAGTATTATTAGACGGTATTGCTTAAATTTTCATTGTTACGCAGATGATACCCAGCTTTATCTATCCATGAAGCCAGAGGACACACACCAATTAGCTAAACTGCAGGATTGTCTTACAGACATAAAGACATGGATGACCTCTAATTTCCTGCTTTTAAACTCAGATAAAACTGAAGTTATTGTTCTTGGCCCCACAAATCTTAGAAACATGGTGTCTAACCAGATCCTTACTCTGGATGGCATTACCCTGACCTCTAGTAATACTGTGAGAAATCTTGGAGTCATTTTTGATCAGGATATGTCATTCAAAGCGCATATTAAACAAATATGTAGGACTGCTTTTTTGCATTTACGCAATATCTCTAAAATCAGAAAGGTCTTGTCTCAGAGTGATGCTGAAAAACTAATTCATGCATTTATTTCCTCTAGGCTGGACTATTGTAATTCATTATTATCAGGTTGTCCTAAAAGTTCCCTAAAAAGCCTTCAGTTAATTCAAAATGCTGCAGCTAGAGTGCTGACGGGGACTAGAAGGAGAGAGCATATCTCACCCATATTGGCCTCTCTTCATTGGCTTCCTGTTAATTCTAGAATAGAATTTAAAATTCTTCTTCTTACTTATAAGGTTTTGAATAATCAGGTCCCATCTTATCTTAGGGACCTCATAGTACCATATCACCCCAATAGAGCGCTTCGCTCTCAGACTGCAGGCTTACTTGTAGTTCCTAGGGTTTGTAAGAGTAGAATGGGAGGCAGAGCCTTCAGCTTTCAGGCTCCTCTCCTGTGGAACCAGCTCCCAATTCAGATCAGGGAGACAGACACCCTCTCTACTTTTAAGATTAGGCTTAAAACTTTCCTTTTTGCTAAAGCTTATAGTTAGGGCTGGATCAGGTGACCCTGAACCATCCCTTAGTTATGCTGCTATAGACGTAGACTGCTGGGGGGTTCCCATGATGCACTGTTTCTTTCTCTTTTTGCTCTGTATGCACCACTCTGCATTTAATCATTAGTGATCGATCTCTGCTCCCCTCCACAGCATGTCTTTTTCCTGGTTCTCTCCCTCAGCCCCAACCAGTCCCAGCAGAAGACTGCCCCTCCCTGAGCCTGGTTCTGCTGGAGGTTTCTTCCTGTTAAAAGGGAGTTTTTCCTTCCCACTGTAGCCAAGTGCTTGCTCACAGGGGGTCGTTTTGACCGTTGGGGTTTTACATCATTATTGTATGGCCTTGCCTTACAATATAAAGCGCCTTGGGGCAACTGTTTGTTGTGATTTGGCGCTATATAAAAAAAAAAAATTGATTGATTGATTGATTGACTTTATTTACATTAATTACAAAGAAATACAAACAGTATGGCACTCTATGGTAAGTCTGCATGGAGTTGACAGTTCTCATGCCAAAGTGTCTGAAAGGAAATGCTTTTGACAAAAACTGCAGATTTTGTTTATTTTTATTTATATCCAGAGATCAAGGATACAGTGATCAATTTTATATTTATTTGCTTTAAGACTCTATAAAATGTTGTTGACATAGAAAACCTGTAAAGCCTATTTTTAGTACACAGAAAATTCACAAGAGGTATCGATAAGTGAATCAATAAGGAATCAGATCGATAAGCAGAATCGATAATGGCATCGATATTGATAAAATCTTATCAGTACCCGTCCCTACCCACTACAGAACAGTCATATCATCAGCAAATAAAATACAATTCAGGGACTTAGAAATCAAACATATATCATTAATATATAAAAGAAACAGCAATGGACCAAGGACTGAATCTTGAGGTACACCACATGTAATCTTCAAAAATTCTGAGTTAATCCTCCCCAATATGGACACACTGATACCTGTTTTGTAGATAGCTGCCTATCCAGTCATGAGGCAGTCCCCTGATACCATACCTCTGCAATTTATCCAAAAGTAAGGTATGGTCTATGGTATCAAAAGCTTTTTGTAAATCAAAGAAAACTCCTACTGTGTACTACTGATTCTCAATTGCATTTGTTATTTGTTCAACAAAGTTAAAGCCAATGAGGTGGTTCGATTCTGTCTGAATCCATCCTGGTGTTCACTGAGTATATGATGTTTAGCTATAAAATCATTTAGCCTCTCTGCAAATACCGTTTCCAAAATTTGTGAAAATTGTTCTAACAGTGAGTTTGGCCTGTAGTTTGAAAAGACATGTTTCTCACCAGATTTGAACAGTGGAATCACTTTAACTATTTTCATTTTTGAAGGAAATTTCCCAGTCATTAATGCCAAATTGCAAATATAACTTAATGGTTTAATGATAATCAATAATCTTTATTCAAAACATGTCATAATTATAGATGTCAGTTGACTTTTTACCTTTTAATTTATGAACTATGTAATTATTTCTTTTTCATAATCATTGAATCCAAAATTATATTGATTGTTTTGCTGTTATCCAAGGAACACATTTTAGGGCACACAATTGAATTAGCTAAAATTTTACCCACATTAACAAAATAATCATTGAAATGGTCACCTATAGGTTTATTTTCCTTAATGATTGTATCTGTAGTTGTGTAAAAATATTAGTTTTATTTTTTCTAATAAATCACTGATACTGCTTCTTACAAGATCTCATAATGTTAATTTGTTTTTGTATATCTTATATTTACTTTCAGCATCCTTAGTTCTAAATTTTAAAAAATTGCTTATACAATAAATTTTTCTTTTTACATGCATTCTGTAGCCCCTTTGTGATCCATGGATTATCTACATTTCATTTGTTACCAACTTTAGGCACAAATGGGCAGTGTTTATCATATAAACTGGAAATAATAGAGATAAATGATACATATGATTTGTCTATGTCCTCAATATAAATGTCAGACCAGTTTTGATGCATTAAGTCCGTTCTAAGATTTTCAATAGTTGCATCAGTTATTTTCCTTATTAAGTAACTAATTTCATGATGAACATTTTTATTGATTGATGAATTAAAGGAAGCAAAAACTGGTAAATGATTACTGACATCACGAAGAAGTAATCCCCACATTAAGTTCTCTACAGTAACGTTTGTTAATATATCATCAATAAGTGTTGTGTTCGTAGTTATCCTACTTGGATGTGTAATTATTGGATACAGTCCCACACAAAATACAGAATTTATGAATTCCATTATTTGTGATTGACTATGTGGATTTAAAAAATCTATATTGAAGTCTCCACAAACAAATAGAAGCTCATTGCTTTTAAATGCAGTATACATTTCAGTCAGTTTATCCTTAAAAATATTAATGTTTGAACCAGGAGCTCTGTAAACACAGCTTCTAATGATATTTTTTATTTTTCACATTTAATTTCAACTATAACACATTCCATAACATTTTCCAAGGAAAATGACATATTTTTAATAATTTCACACTGATGACTTGATCTAACATAAAGTGCAACGCCCCGCCCTGTTTATTCATCCTATTTATGGCAACAACAAAAAAAATCATATCCCTCAACCTGAACAGCATCCTCTTGGTCATCTTTTAACCATGTGTCAGTAATTGCAATAACTGAAAAATGTTTGTTGGCTATTTTTAAACAGTCATGAATTTTTGGAATGTTCATAGAGAGACTCCTACTATTAAAGTGTATAATTGAAAATCTCCCATTTCTCAAAGAATAATCCTTAAATTGTTCTTCAGTAAAATATTTACAATGATGAATAATGTTATTGAGGAAAAAAAAACAATCCGGTTCAGTATTATGAGCTCTATGTTCAGTATAATTGAAAATGTTCAAATTGAGCTCCTGTGCAGAGGTAAACTGAAAAAAGTCTGTTGACATCATATAATAATTAGAATCCACAGACAGAAAGATGCAGCTGGATGATAAAGTCTAATTGCATGATATAAACCTGAAAGATGACTTCTCTGAGTTTGCCCCGTAACAAGAAAAGGAGGAAAAGTAAGGTCACTCAATGTAAACGATGAAAAGTTATTTGGAAACATTTTCCTCCCGAGGGAACCACTACTTAAAATTATCCAAGTCAGATTGCTCCCTTACCATCATGACTTTCGCTTCCTCCGGAGTTCCGTTTAATTTAAAAACACTTTACAATTCCTTGTTCAGGTTGCTTGTATTTTCTTTTGTTTCCGAAGGATTCTGGCTTGTCTTGCTACGTCAGCGTTTTTCTTTAAGTGTTCATTGATGTACACCTCCGTTCCTCTCAGATTTTTGGTTTGTCACAGCAAATTATTCTTAATTTTCTGTTTGTGAACCAGGTTTGGACTTATTGTCTTTCCTTTAAAGTGGATGACAATCTGCAGTGTCACTATTGCTAATGTGGATGTCATTTAAGAGGTTTTCTTGCATTCCATAATTTGACCTTTCAGCCTGTTGGCTGATTTAGACTCAGAGTTAAATGAGTGAGATGAAAACTGTTAAAGTGCAGCTCGGATCAAAAATGAACCCTAACACACACACACACACACACACACACACACACACACACACACACACACACACACACACACACACACACACACACACACACACACACACACACACACACACAGTCTTCAGAACTAATGTACTTTGATCTTAGCTGTTTGTTTCTTTGTTTCCAGAGTGACAAACATTCAGAGCGCAGTGAAGCCGCCGCCTCCGCCGGTTCAGCCTCGGCCCGCTGCACTCGGCAGCGTTCAGATGCGTGTTAAGACGTCCCAGACCTCTGGAGAACGTCTCAGCCAGTCCAAGTCCATGGTGCTGCAGGACTCGGACCTTCAACAAAAACCTGTGAGTACAACGCAAACCGCAGCTCTACAAACAGTGTGACCCTGAGGTCAGGCATGAGGTCTTCAGGGTCACAGTCCGCTGCTGGTCTGGGTTGCGTTCAAGGCATCTGAATGTTATTTGAACTTTTATTTCTAAAGTATTTTTATTTGTCAGGTTTTAGTGTTGTGCGTA
Organism: Thalassophryne amazonica; assembly: GCF_902500255.1. NCBI lineage: Eukaryota > Metazoa > Chordata > Actinopteri > Batrachoidiformes > Batrachoididae > Thalassophryne > Thalassophryne amazonica. The sequence goes on along the minus strand of NC_047116.1, from coordinate 4,951,865 downwards.
AATTTATTGTATTTTCTTGTTAAAATTATAAAAATAAATACAAGTTTTCCAGAAGGTTGGAGCGAGACTCGAGCCTAGATCACCCTCCCCCACTCTCCCATGAAGTTGTCACTGGAGAAGCAGCAGACAGCAGAATCTCCAGTCAAAGACACTGACGCTTTTGGTCCCTCAGAGTTGTCCCAGGTGTCTTGGTGGCTCCCCTCACTCATCTCCTTCCTGCACACTTAAGTGATAATGTAGTTGTGTCAAACAGGACCTGTGGGATCCATGATTGCAGTTTGATCATGTTGTGGAGGTTTGGTTTGATTTCAGATTAAAGCTTTTTTTTATTATTATTTGTTTGTTTGTTGTATGAGGTCATAAAGCAGTAAACCCTGTGAGGGTCTTAGGAGGTGTTTGTTTACGGGCAGCAGCAGCGCTCTGATGATATTTTGATCAGAATGCCGCGGGGCAGCTGCACATAATTAGGTACAGTGGCCGTACTGCAGAGACGCTCAGTAACATTCTGAAAGCCGCCGCACAGTTACTGCAGCGTTGCATCAGGGTGCACTCAGCGAGATGCAGCATGCCCTCTGGACCAGTCACGTATCACTCGGTTACAACCAAATAACACAAAGGATGTCTCGACACCATCAAAGTGGCGGCGGCGGGGGCGTTGTTGAGTTACGTCAGAGGAAGCTGATAACTTCAAGTTCAGACTCCAACCTGAGACAAAAACAAATGAAAGAGAAACAACAACAAATCTTCATATCAAGGTCTCACTAAAGGTTACATCTGCATCGACGTGCAGGCAGACGGAACGAGAGAAACGTGTAGCTGAAGGTCACGTGTGCAGTGACGTTCAGGCGGGCGGAACGAGAGAAACGTGTAGCTGAAGGTCACGTGTGCCGTGCCGTTCAGGCGGACGGAACGAGAGAAACGTGTAGCTGAAGGTCACGTGTGCCGTGACGTTCAGGCGGGCGGAACGAGAGAAACGTGTAGCTGAAGGTCACGTGTGCCGTGACGTTCAGGCGGGCGGAACGAGAGAAACGTGTAGCTGAAGGTCACGTGTGCCGTGACGTTCAGGCGGGCGGAACGAGAGAAACGTGTAGCTGAAGGTCACGTGTGCCGTGACGTTCAGGCGGGCGGAACGAGAGAAACGTGTAGCTGAAGGTCACGTGTGCTGTGACTTCTCCGCTGTTATTTACGTTTAAGACATGAAAACTTGTGCTTAGGTCAATTCAGATACGTAGATTTGATTTCTGAAGTCAGATTTATCATAACTGTTGATCGTTTCTCCATATAAGGCTACAAATGGAGCGTAAAGTGGAGCTCCTGTCAATAGAAAACTCATGTCCTTTTTTTTTTTTTTCTGTGCTTTGACAGCGAAGGATCAGAATGAAATCATGTGTGGAGGAGGAAAACCAGGCGGTAAAGCCAGAGCCAAGGCAACGACTCTCTCCTCCCGTGCTAGATTGCAGTTTCCAGTTGGCCGTGTCCACCGTCTGCTGGGGGGGGTTGTGTTCGAGTGTCTGACCGCTGGGATCCTCGCGCTGGTATCCTCGCGCTGGCTGGCGACGCTGCTTGGGACAGTCACAGTGGGAAGACTCGTATCATTCCCCGTTACCTGCAGCTGGCCCTCCGCAACTCAAAGAAGCTCATGAGCAGCATTGCCGGTCGGTTCGGGGATATCGGCGGTCGGGTGCTCGAGAAGCAAGCGTGGCCGCCGAGTGGTTGGGGGCTCCCCATCGCCCTTCCTCGGCAGGCGGTGGGCGCGGATGGCTGGGGGCTGCGGTCCAGCACGGGATAATTTAGTTCTAATCCTTCGCTGTCAAAACCTTATGGAGAGAAACAGTCAACAGTTATGATAAATCTTCAGAAATCAAATTGACCTAAGCACAAGTTTTCATGTCTTAAATGTAAATAAGTGCAGAGCATTAATTTAACACTGACATGGAGAGACCGCTGCAGCGCTCCAACCTTTCAAGATGGCGGGGCCCCGATCCGCTCGAGGCAGACCTTTTCTGCAGGTGTTGCCTCTCTCATAAATCTGTGGTCCAGATACTCTGTATGCTTTGAGTAATAGCTGAATAATGTTCATCTGATCTTTCACACGATGTCCTCGGTGTGCAGACAGACAGCACCACCACATCCCATGTTGCAGCTGAAGAATTTTCCAGTGAAATTCAGAGAACATATCAGACATACGTGAACGTGGTGGTGCCGTCTGAGGGCCCGTCGAATTGTACAAATATTCATCACGCATTACGTTTTATGATGGCGCCACAGATGGCGCCTCTGTACTACATTATTCTGATTCTGCTCAGGAGGCATTTTGTGTTTTATATATTTGTATTTTTATGGCCAACACACGGCCATCAGGTATTGCAAAGACCTTGTGTCTGTCCGTCCGTCTCTTTTCAGCATTAGTCCAGTCCTGTTACTGCCACAGTCTTCAAATTCACAGGGAACATTCTAGGGACACAGACCTTTGACAAATTCAAAGATCGCTAACCTTGACCAATTTAAGAGGTATTTTAAGAGGTTAAAAGTGACATTGAATGGCTGGGGTTGACAGCCAATCAGAGTAAAGCTGCACCGTGACGTCAGGGGCTGGTCTCTTCAAAACTGCTTTGCTTTGTGTTTATATGCATGTTTCTCATACACACAGTGAGGAAAATAAGTATTTGAACACCCTGAGGTTTTGCAAGTTCTCCCACTTAGAAATCATGGAGGGGTCTGAAATTTTCATCTTAGGTGCATGTCCACTGTGAGAGACATAATCTAAAGAAAAAAAAAAAAAAAATTGAAATTCACAATGTATGATTTTTTTAAAATAATTTATTTGTATGTTACTGCTGCAAATAAATATTTGAACACCTGTGAAAATCAATGTTAATATTTGGTACAGTAGCCTTTGTTTGCAATTACAGAGGTCAAACGTTTCCTGTAGTTTTTCACCAGGTTTTCACACACTGCAGCAGGGATTTTGGTCCACTCCTCCAATACAGATCTTCTCTAGATCTTTCAGATTTGGAGTTTCAGCTCCCTCCAAAGATTTTCTATTGAGTTCAGGTCTGCAGACTTGCCAAGCCACTCCAGGACCTTGAAATGCTTCTTATGGAGCCCCTCCTTAGTTGCCCTGGCTGTGTGTTTGGGGTCATTGTCATGCTGAAGACCCAGCCATGACCCATCTTCAATGCTCTTACTGAGGGAAGGATGTTGTTTGCCAAAATCTCGCAATACATGACCCCATCCATCCTCCCTTCAATACGGTGCAGTCGTCCTGTCCCCTTTGCAGAAGAGCACCCCCAGAGTATGATGTTTCCACCCCCATGCTTCATGGTTGGGATGGTTTTCTTGGGGTTGTTCTCATCCTCTAAACATGGTAAGTGGAGTTGATTCCAAAAAGCTTTATTTTGGTCTCATCTGACCACATGACCTTCTCCCATGCCTCCTCTGGATCATCCAGATGGTCACTGGTGAACTTCAAACGGGCCTGGACATGTGCTGGCTTGAGCAGGGGGACCTTGCTGCCCTGCAGGATTTTAAACCATGACAGCATCATGTGTTACTAATGTAATCTTTGTGACTGTGGTCCCAGCTCTCTTCAGGTCATTGACCAGGTCCTCCTGTGTAGTTCTGAGCTTTCTCAGAATCATCCTTACCCCACAAAGTGAGATCTTGCATGGAATCCCAAACCAAGGGAGATTGACAGTCATTTTGTGTTTCTTCCACTTTCTAATAAATAATCATAACAGTTGTTGTCTTCTACCAAGCTGCTTGCTTGTTGTCCTGTAGTCCATCCCAGCCTTGTGCAGGTCTACAGTTTTGTCCCTGGTGTCCTTAGACAGCTCTTTGGTCTTGGCTATGGTGGACAGGTTGGAGTGTGATTGAGTGTGTGAACAGGTGTCTTTTATACAGGTAACACGTTCAAACAAGTGCAATTAATACAGGTAAAGAGTGCAGAATAAGAGGGCTTCTTAAAGACAAATTAACAGGTCTGTGAGACACAGAATTCTTGCTGGTTGGTAGGTGATCAAATACTTATTTGCAGCAGTGACATAGAAATGAATTATAAAAAAAAAAAAATCATACATTGTGATTTCCGGATTTTTTTTTTTTATGTCTCACAGTAGACATGCACCTAAGATGAAAATTTCAGACCCCTCCATGATTTGTAGGAACCTAATAACACCTCTGAACTTATTTTGTGGACATTAGCTTGGTGTACTACAGTAACCATTTGGTATTACTAACAGTGTTAAGTATTCAGTGGTGGAGCTGCCCATTGTCGTAACTGTTATTCTTGGATAAAATAGTTTTGCGAAGGAGAATAAGCTCCATATTATTTCTGATCAGGATCCAGATGTGGATCCATCTTATTTTCTTTTACACTATAACATAGTAAATTTATTTTTAGCTCCACAAAAAAAAAACAAAACCTGATGTTGATGAAACTGAAACGTACGACAGACGATTGAATTTCTGTGAATATCAGGATCCAGTGAAATACACATTCAAACAGGCTATTATTATTATTGTTATTATTATTATTATTATTATTATCTGTCTCTAGAAAATTCCCTTTTCTGATTTTGTGGATTATAGGTTAAATGTATGACACTTTATTTTGATTTAGAATAAATTCAGGTTCACATATTTCATTTGTTTGATTAAATGTAATAATTCAAGTTTATATTGACTTTAAAATAAATTCACTTTATCCGTCAGATCTTTCTTGTTATTCTAAACAGACATTTGGGGAATGAAGTATTGTTTTTGCTGTTTAGTTCTTGGTTTATTTTGCATGTTGTAGGGTTGACTGTCCAGCAGAGGGCAGAAGAGGACTGTAGGTTTTCACTCCTGTTTCATCAACTCTAAAAAAACAAAGCTTTGATTAGATTAACAACAACAAAACCTAGCAGTTGCAATCAGTATATTTGTTTTTATTTCACACTGATATCATTCTGCTACAACAAACATTTAAATTATTTAGTCACATTCAATATTTGTATTTTAATCCTCAAGTGGGAGAAAACTATAGGCAGTTTTCTTTATTTTTATTTTTCTGACATAAACGTCAGGAGAAAAGTAAACTGTCACAAAGATTAAATCTCACCTGAGAATTTTTTGTTCATGTGAAGATAAAATGTTAAACATAAAAACACATGAAACAGAGGTTTATGGTGGAAAGCTGCTGTTTTTGATGGTTGGAGAAAATGTTGGTTCTGACCTGGAATACGGCACCTTGGGTTTTAGGGTGGAGCTAAGACAGATTAAAGAACCTATTTTTTCTGTTAACGTCTCAGGTGGCAAAAGAGTGCACTCTAATTTGTGATTTGCAGTTTTATTCATTATGATCAGAATAAATTTAATGTTGTTTTCTAGTTAGTCAGTGTTTCGTTTATAGAAGCTGAGAAAATGAAGCTCATATTTTGTCCGAATCAGAAAGATTCAAGAGTTTAAAACTCACTCAATTCCCATCGAGTGGGATCACGAGCCGTGCATTGGGAAACATTTTGTTTTCCAGGTGATCACAGGAATCCTGCATTTACAGATGGATTCATATGATCTGAATCGGAGCTTATGGATCAGATTTGCAGGTCCACATATGGACTTTTTAAAGTGGACAAAGGGACACTTTTTCTTTAATAACATTTGTCTCGTTGATCAGACTTTGATATTTCTATTGATACCTGATTAGAAGAGAAGCTCTGCATATTCAGTGATAACTTGTTTGTTTTGTTTTGGGCACCCTGGTGCTGAATTGCATTTCATTTTTTTATTTGTTCCTGTTTTTTGTTTTGTTTTTTTAGATTTCTCAACACAGAAGAAATCAGTCTCAGCACAGCGTTGGAGCCGAGTTTAAACTCCCAGTGAGTCCACAACACGGTGGTTACAGGCTGCAAATGAAAAAAAACACTGGCAAACCTTTGAAAGTAAAGACTTAATGTCTCACTGGTGTCCTGTGCAGAGGACAGTGCCACTCCTTCTGTGCTCTGAGTTTTTCTGTCCTGATTACACGCACTATCTGGCTTTGTGCTCACATTTGGTGTATGCGAGTCCCACCCGCTGAAACCGCTGCCTCTAGTACTCAGTTGTCACTGCATAGCTGTTTTGTTCTTTGAGGGTGGATGTCATCTTACACACATGCATCCAAGAATTATGGAGACATCAAATGCTTCTGACCAAGAATGTGGTTGGGATAGACTCAGCATATGTCTGACTACTCCGACACAGAGAGCCGTCAGTGAGGAGGAGTGGCTGAGGAGGGAAGCTTTGTTTACGTCTCAATATGTAGTGCTAATGCGACATCTGCTGGTAGAAAAAAAATCACTAATAGAACCTTGAAACTACAAACACAAATGTGAAGTTGGTCAGCAGGCAAAAAAAACCAAAGTTCAATCGAGGAGTTTGTTAAACCCCACCTTTTCTTGTTCGTGAACAAAGGTCAAACTCAAAATAGAGAAGCAACTGAGAGCTAATTGAACAAATTTTTTTTAATGCATGAAGGTCTATTTTCAGAAAGCGAGACGAAAACGCTTTTGTAGATAAATTTCACTTACAATTTTTGCTGTCAAAATGTCTCGTTGAGAAAAAAGTGCATATTAAATTTGTTGGACACCTCACTGAAATCTGCAGAAAACTATTGAAATAACCTCAGACTGCAGAGGGAGACTTTCTCTCTCTTAAAGGAGACGCTGATGTACTCAAGCATGTTTTTTTCTTTGTTCTTCAGCCTGAGCTGAAAGGTGAATATCTGAACGTGGCCAAAATTTTTGAAGGTGGAAAGAAGCTGCGGAAGAACTGGACCTCGTCAATGACCGTGCTGCGTTCTGATCAGCTGCTGTTTTACAAAGAGAGCAAACAAGAGGCTTTGGCCAGTCTGGTAGGAGAACACTCCTAAAAAGGACAGACACACAAACACAACGTGAACATCTAGGTGTCCCTCCGAGGACCAGGGCCACCTCAGGGTCAGAGTTCACCGGCACACGGAATCGACTGTTAGGGTTCGTGACCTTAAGATGGACAGATGTGGTCAAGTTCCACCTTGACCTTTACTTTAACCGTCAAACTAAACTGTGTTAAACGAGATGAAAGCAGGAGCTCTGATGAGATGTGGCGCTCCAGCCGTCCGTGTGACCTGTTTGGACGTTTGTGACTGGTCCAGATCGTGTCCACGGGTGCAGTGTAATAACAAGGCGACGTTCGGTTTTAGCGTTTTCTGTTGCCCTTCAGAGAGCTGCTGCCTGTTAGCATTAACTCTGAGCGCTTTTCATTTCAAGCCAGAAATGAAACGTTTTTTTTTTTCCAGATTTTTCAAACTGGTAAATTAACTTTGGCTTTGATCCCGAGGAGGACTGCAGCTCATCATCACGTGGGGGGGGCGGGGTGTTTACTCGCTCCCCTGTCTCTGTGGAGGGGGTCGGATTCAGATTCATATGCTGCATGTTTTCACAGCACGTGAATGTCAAAATGTCAATCAGTCCCAGTGCACGTCAGTTAATCCTGTTCTGATGTGTAACAATAGAGATGGAAAAAAGAAGAGGAAAAGGGAGAGATAGGTTTAATGAGAAAATGGAGGAAATGAGATAAAAAGACAAGAAAGAGGCCGCATACAAAAAGCAAGGAAAGGACAGAAATTAGATAATGGAAAAGACAGAGATGAGGAAAATAGAGGTGAGAAGGGAAGGAAGAAATGAAAGAGAGCTAGAGGAAGTGAGATGAAGAAAAGAAAAAAGATGGAAACATGGAGAGGAAAAGATGCGAAGAGAGATGCATGAGAGGGAAAATGAGAAGACTAAAGATGGTGAGGGAAAGATGAAAAAGATGTGTAAGAGAGTAAAGAATGAATAATAAGAGGGAAAATTGAAAAGGATGAGGTGCACAGGAAGAGGTGGAGAAGATGACAAAGAAGATATACTCGTACATAAACAAGATAAAAAGTGAAAATGAGGAAAAAATGAGGATAAATGAGAAGAATTCCAGAGGAAATATAAAAAAAAATTTTAAATGAAGGGCCAGATAGGGAAAGAGAGACGAGAGGAAACACTGGATTTGGGATGTGGTTCAAATGAATTTTGATTTCTGCAGAGTCCATGTGATCATTTCCTTATGAATTCAGCTGTGAATATGAAATCATGTGACTTCCTGTTCATAAATGTACGGGGGTAAAGTGAGGGAACGGGGGGGTAATGAAGCTCTGAGGACTTAATCAAAGCCGTGTCTGGAGTCGCGGCGCCGTCAGACTGTCCAACACTTCATTACATCAGAGCCGCTCTCAGCCTGGATCACACATTAATTTGTTTTCTTTTTTTTAATCATCAAAGTCATCTATTGGCTCTGGGTTGTTTTGGGGGAGGAGCTACATGTGACCTGTGAACAGACTTTGAGGAGAGCTGATTGATTTTTCTCACCTGCACCGTGACCTGAGCCACCAGGTCGTTACACAGTTGTCATGAAACAGCCCACTGTGATTGGTGCATTAGTACAGAGGCGGGGCTCTGACGTGGCGCTCCGACAATGCAGATAGATGTCAGTTAGCTCTATTATTTTAAAATTCCACTTGTACTCAGCGCATGGGATTGTGCGTACGCACTGCAGGAAGTTTTATGAGGTTGAGGTGATGGGCGGAGCTAAGTGCAACCTGCAAGTCCCGTCTCTGGGCGGGTTCTTCACCACCAAGGTGCAAACGTACATTAATTTCATTACATGACATAACAAAGTATTACAAGTTGTTGTAATTCATGTTTTTCATGTCTATTGTGATATCTGAAGTTAAAGCGGATAAAAACAACAAACGGTCACTTATTCATAATTGCAGACTTTCAGTGTTTTACATTTCAACTAAAAATCCGACAAATCACTAAATGATTGATTAGAAATAAATCAATAAATGATGAGCTTTGATTTGTTTCAGCTTTTCAACTGTGGGAATTTTCTTCTTTTCAGTTTATATTTCAGACAAACAAATGTTCTTAAAGCTTTACGTGTGCTTTTAAATGGCTTTCCAGTAAGATGTCAAGTGATTAATTAATATAAATTTGGTTCAATGGTTTCAATTAAACATTTAGTTTTGTACATTGTTCTGATTTTTATAGACAAAACAAATATTTGTTTTAAACTAATCAGCCAATTAATTGATAATTAAATTAAAGATCCACAATTGAATTAAAAATGTACACTTTTTAAATCAGAATTGAAGAAAACCTTTTAGTATTTGGGTTTGAAAGGCTTGTTGTTGTTGTTGTAAAGGATTAACTTTGAGATGAAGATTTGGCTCACAGTACCTGTAAATGTGGATCACCACCTCGAAAGGAAAGTGGAACTCCTTCATAATTAATATTTATTAAATTACCATGAATATTTTTTATTTTCTTTTAATTTCTTTGTGCTCGCTGTCACAGTGAAATCAATGCTCAGTTCTGAAGCAGTTTTCTTTGACCTGCTTATGTAACTTTCTTTTTTCTCTCTCTCTGGAAGTTTGAATTTGCTGCATCAGCAGAAAAAAGCCAATAACGTCTGAGCAGCCTTTCACGTTGATTAGTTTTTGCTTTTTCAAGCGCTTTTTTTGTGAAAACAGCCATGCTGGTTCCACAGTGTTTTAATTAGCAGCAGCAGACACTGATGAGGGTCCAGATCTTATTTGAAAAGAAATGAAATGAGAGAAATAAATTACAGAGTGATGACATCGCACGCTGTTGGTGCAGCTTTTACACTGAAGGTCTGAACCTGTGGATCGGATTGACTTCAGTTATTATTCAGGATCATTGGGCTGCCTTAATCCTCCTCCAAGGTCCTGGTCTGGAATCAGATTTCTTTACATTGAAGGTCATTGTTGGTATTTACTTTTGTATCAGCACATCACCGTGGCTCAGTGCTCCTCTGAGAGGATCTGGATCAAGCTCCCGATCCTGGCTTCGGTGCCAGGGTCCAGATTTCGTTTTACAGAAGTTTTTCATTTGGATGTAGAACTACGTATTTTTAGACATTGGTCCTTATTTTTGGAAGCATTTGGCTGAAGGTTTTTGCAGATGTCTGGGGTCAGTTAGAACTAATCTGACATTACGGTTTGGACCTCTAAGATTATAGATGGATTCTGTCAGTCATTATTGTTGAAACTGGGTCATTGTCAACATTTTGCATTTATATTCAAAAATTAGGGCTTGTGTCAAAAAGTGAGGAAACAAAAACAGAGATGACATCCACAAGGTCAGGTTTGTTTCTGCATTATTATTAATTTAATTTATTTATTTATTTTAATTAATCCAGAGCAAGTACTCATCCCATCATTTTTACTTCTGCAGATATTCTGTATCAAAGCAACCAAAGCTTATAATTGATAAAAGCACACTGGTGAACTGAGCCGGTAAGACTTCACTGTAACCAGTGAAAAATCTTCAACGAAGGTTCATTTGTTTAGACTGACCAAAATAATAAGTACAAAAAGTTGCCTTTAATTCACACTGTGGAGTGGGTGTGATGACGTGTCCTTATGCACTGCCAAAATAACTAGATTGTTTAACTTGAGAGCACAAATTAATCAAAATGTGAACACACATTGTATATTCTGTGCATGCAGCAGCATTTTGAGCTCTTGTATAGTAAACGGCCTGTTCTGAACAAAACCAACACAAAACAAAACATACAAAGATAAAGGAGGATGGTGGAGAAACTGCAGGTGTCTTTGTGATCTTTTAACTATTGTTTCTCCTGCGAATTGGTAAAAAAGATCCAGTTTTAAAATGTGACATTTAAACAGTTGTTCTGCTTTAAAACTGGTTTATGTTTTAAAGGTAACTTTACAAAAGAAGTTGATGGGTTTCTGTTTTTGTGCATGTGTGACCTTTGACCTAGAAACCAGGAAGTAAACCAGACACAGTGGAGCTGGGCGGAGCCGTTATTGAGTGGACAACAGAAAAGTCCAGCAGAAAGAATGTTTTTCAGGTAAAAACCTCTTTTTGTTCACAAAAAATGTGTGTGAACGAGTTCATCAGAGCTGATAGATTTGGCAGCTTTAAATAACTTCTTGGTGTTTGTGCCCCCTCTGCTGTTAGAACAGGGTACTGCAGTTATTAAAAAGATCGTATGATGTATTCACCACCTTACTGATTTTAAAATGACACCTTAATAAATGAGCCCATGCTTCACATGCAAATGAAATTTGTCCTCGGGACCAGTGGCGTTATATCCTAATAAATAGTGCTACAATCAATAACAAATCATTCTTGAACTAAAAAATATGAATGATGAAATATGTAAAAAAAGAAAAAAAAGACAAAAAAAAACTATGAATACAAAATCCACTTTTACTGAAGTGCAACAGTCAGCCAATAGCTGAAGCCGTGCTCCTTAACTCCTGGAGATGATCAGTCTGACAGCTTCTGGACAGAAGCTGCGTTTCAGCCTGGTTCTTCTTGCCCAGATACTCCGCAGCCTCCTGGCCGAGGAGAGGGGTTCAAACAGTTTGTGAGCCGGGTGGTTGGTATCCCCCATGATGCACTGCTTCTGCACCTGCTTATGTAAATGTCCTCAATGGAAAAGGAAGCTGCAGCAAGTGATCTTCTGTGTGGCTACCACCGCCCTCTGCAGCACCTATCTGTCAGCAGCAGAGCGGTTCCTGTACCAGGTGGTAATGGAGAAGGTGAGTGTGCTCTCCACATCCCCTGCTGACACCCGGAGGGGCAGCTCACCTGATGGAACACTGAGCCTGGAGCTGGAGTTGGTGGCTTCAAAGCGGGCATGGGATGTGTTCAGATCATCCAGCAGGAATGGGTCTGGAGGTGTTCAGCAGCTTTCCTGCTGTAATCATTGATGGTTTTAGTACCATTCCACATGCTCCAGAGGTGAAAACTGACCCTGCGTTTTGAGTGCGTAGTCTTTTGCTCTCTTAATTCCAGCCTCCTGATTCCTCCTCGCTACTCTCAATGCCGGTCTGTGTCCCAATGTGAAGGCAGCATCCCTCACCCCCAGAGGTGCCGCACCTCTCCACTCAGCCAGGGTTCCTGATTGGGGTGAATAGTGACCTTCATCATCAGTACTTTTCCTGATGTAGCTGCAGACAGATTGTCAGTTTGTCCTCCACGTCCACTCCCTCTGTCACTGCCTCCCCGAAGATCTGTCAGACATAAAATGTGCGAAACTTATTTTCAAATTGTTCTTTTCTTTGCAAACTGTCATTTTGCCAGCATGCTTATTTGTCCACTTATAACATTTCTTTTCCTGTCCTTCCTCTTGATTTACCTGATGAGTTCACATTTCAGGCTTCATCTTCTTGAATGAATATTCATGAGGTGTTTTGCATTGACCATTTATGGATGAATGTGGGCGTGTAGAGGGCATCTTGGACCAGGGAGCTAGATTAAGGATCATTTTCCAGTATTTCAAATTGTGGAATTGAAAAATTGTTATATGCCAAATAAGTCTACTACTTACTATAGAAACTTCAATACTACTAATAAAATGAAATTTAAGAGACTAATTGAGAACATATCCTTTGAAAAAATATATATGGAAACAGATCCCAGTTTAGCCTATCAGGTATTCATGCAAATGTTTTATGAAGCTTATGAAAAATCATTTCCAATCATTAAATTATCTGGTGATACGTCCAGAAAGAAAACCCATGGTTTTCTAAGGGACTACAAAAATTCTTATTCAGAAAAAACAAGTTGTGTAAAAAATATTTATCATCTCCTTCACCTTTAAATTCATCAACTCATAAAATCTATAAAAACAAATTCACTACTCTTAGGGCTGCAAAGAAGAAATACTTCAGTGACAGTTTTCAAAAATCAATAAACAATATTAAAGGGAGCTGGATTAAGTACTTATGAAGTTGCACGTCTTGCACTTCTGCTTTGTTCGGTTGTAGTTTTAAGTGGGTTTAGAGAATGAATGACTACACAGACTAAAAATGGCTGAATAAGTGATCTGAAAGGTCCGGCGTGTCAGTGAAAGGGTCCAAACTGGTCCAGACTGACGGCACCTTCAGGAATACTGATTGCATATTTATTTGTTTTGCTCTTTAATTTAACTTTTGTTCTATTTTTTGTTTCTGCATTATACACTGGGCGAGTTGAATCGTCTGAAGGACTCGGGAGCCCAACAAACCCCCAGTACTGCAGTATTCAGAGCTCCGGTGTACATGTGACATGATACTGACATAGTTCTAATATGAAGATGCTCCATTATTCGAAACGGAGCTGCAGGCAAGTTACCACAGTCTCTTTAATCCCAGTTCCAGGGTTCTTGTTACGTTGCAGATCCTCAATGATCCACATCTGTGGAGCTGTGGAGCTCGTTCAGTGACAGACTGAGGCACCCTCAGTGCAAGAAGGAACGATACCGCAGGTCGTTCCTCCCTGCTGCTGTCAGACTGTACAATAACACTGAATTAACCACATACAATAATATGTCCACAAATCATGTGCAATAATAAGTTGTTTACAAATCCCTGCACTGTCACCTTATCACATCTAAACTCCACTTCACATATTGTAAATAAGATGCTCCGATCTCTTTTTCAATCCCAATCATGTTTATATATGCATATGTACGTATGTACGTACGTACGTACGTATGTATATATATATCTCATGTGTATAGGTATGTGTGTGCATATGTGTATGTATATGTATATAAACATACGTGTGTGTGTGTATACACACACACACACATTCTATTTCTACCTCATTTTCTTATGTCTTTCACTGTTACAAGTATTATTATTATTATTGCTTATCTTTGCAGACACTGTTTGATGAACATTTTCCTCTACTTGCACCCATCTTGTGTGTGTTTTTAAGAGCTGACGTAACATGTGAATTTCTTCTCTGCAAGATCAATAAAGTTTATCTATCTACACATGCTGGGGTTTCTGCAGGACAGACTTTAAAGTCTGCACTGTGATCTGAAGTGTTTCTGCCATTTGCGAGCTGCATTCTTCTTCTTCTTGGTCTTTCTGAGGATGTGTTTGAATTGACTATTTAATTCCAGCTCACATTTTGATCTTTGCAGGACGTCAGTTCAATGACAAACAGCTGAATGCATCCATGAGGCGTTTTATCTCCTCTGGCAGATAATCTCTTCATTTAAAAAAAAAAAATCACTAAGTGATAATCGGTTCATTGTTGGGGCAAGGTTTTGTGAGAAACCGGTGACATTCAGGACCAGGATGAGCCAAGATTTTCAGATCTCCTCAAACGCTTAAGACACGTGGCGGTAGAGTGCGACTCTGAAATCTGAAAGCAGGGAAGATTAAAACGGGAATTACAACATAATCTTAAATAATCCAAGCAGCACAGACAGAGAAGTGCTCGTAATGTGGAGCCAAAGCCATTCTGAGGTCTGACAACGCTGTCAATCAGCGCTGGGATTAAAGTTAAAATTAGCACGTGAACTTTCTGTTAATTTAGCCCCCGTCCCCTCAGCTGGACTTAAAATCTTTAACAAGTACCTCAGTCAGATGGACATCCTGATTACATACTTAATGACATTATTTTCATCCCCACTCAACTGATTCATCTTTCAGTGAATTCAGAGGAAACGATGTGTGACCACCCTCAACGGTCTGAAGGGGGCGCTTGTTTTTAGCTGCTTCCTTAAAGTTTCATCATGAAGAGAGATTTTAAAATGTACAAAGCAATTATTCACAACCAGTGTGGAGTTACCTTAAAGCAATAACTCAAATAACTGTCATTCATCAATGAATCCACCCCAGAGTTTTCCTGAAACACTGTATCAGCCCAGCAGGTCGTTGGTGCAAAGCTGGCCGCCGCCATATAACCTCAGCAGGCTGGCAGGCCAGAAACGCTTGGAGAGTACAACATAAACGACATGTGAGATGTTGGTGTGGAGTATTGAGGGTGTGTTGGGTGGGTGGGGTGGGGGGTATTGCCATGCTTAGGGTTGATGGACAGGGTGTTGTGGACAGACAGGAATGAAGGTAGGTAGGAGGTAAGGTAGCAAGGATGCATGTGTGGGTGTGTGTGTGTGGAGAGTTGTACAGGGGAGGAGCCATGTGTAGGGTGGAGTTGTATGTGTTTATGGGGGTTGTGTGTGTGTGTGGAGGGGGGGGTGGGTATTCATGCAGTTGCGTGTAATTATGTTCTTAGACAGGACACTGGGTCAGAGGATGACCTCCGTTTGCAGCGGCTCACTCGCTCTTGTGCTCCGGATTTGATTTTCCTGTATAGTGGAACCGGTGCAGTTTGTTCAGATAAAAAAAAAAAAAAAATGGACTCTGCTCACAGCAGCAAGTTTGCAGCTCCGAGCAGAACACTGAGTCAAAGAAAAACTAAGAAACAGACGCGTTATCTGCAAAACCCCATCAGAGCAAACATGAATCGGCTCGACGTCAGGTGAAAGTGTGGATCAGCCCCAGCACGGCGTCTGATAATGGAGGCATCTCTGTTCTCGCCTGCTGAGCCACTGGATCCAGTTGTGTAAAGTTGACCTTTTTTGTTGTTATTTTTCCTCATTGTGTTGAAGTGCAGCTTGCCATTCTTGGAGGAAGTTATATTTTTAAAGGAAAGAGGATCAAGCTGAAACCAAATGTCTCAGGGCGGACGGCAGGCAGGCAGCGTCCTCGTCTTCTTATCCAAACTGTTTAAAGTTGGGTTTCAATCGGTTTCGGAGGGATTAAAGTCCGGCAGTTGTTGTCTGCTGCAGGGGGAGCTGAGACCTCCTCAGTGTGTAAAAGAAAAATGGAAAGAGTTCATTCTGAGAAACGGCATGCGTGCTGGGTAAATTCTAAGCATCAGGCCAGAAAATTTAAATTTTTGGGAAAAGTGCCCAACTATATACGTTTTTTTTTTTTTTTTTTTCGGATTTCAGAGACATTTAAGATGGTTAACATGAAATAAAACAAACGTCTACACAGTGGGTTTACGTTAAAATAGTCAGCTTGTTACTTTAATTCAGTCTTTCTCACAGAGTGGTTCATGAGTGACCCCTAGTGGTCTGTGGGTATATTGGTAAAATATCACATTGTAAATTGTCATATTCTAACTTTAAAGTGTTTCTCAGACTATCTAAAAGTGATGCCTACATCTATTATATACTGATATCCTGTAGGAGTTGCAAGCAGACAGATTGTTTTTGGGTGTTTGGAGAGCTAGATGGGCTGCAAGATTCCCCCCCCCCCCAAAAAAAAAGCACATATATATATATATATATATATATATATATATATATATATATATGTATATATATATGTATATATATATATATATATGTATATATATATGTATATATATATATATATATATATATATATATATATGTATATATATATGTATATATATATATATATATATATATATATGTATATATATATATATATATATATATATATATATATATATATGTATATATATATATATGTATATATATATGTATATATATATATATGTCTGTTAGAAAAGTATCAGACCTGTTTTTTTTTTTTTTTTTTTTTTTTGCAAAAACCTGATGGTTCTAAATCAAGCCTGCTTGCATGAGCCGACCTTGAATCTTTGTGCGTATGTGTGAATTTTTTCACGCCTGTCGATTGCATCAGTTGCTGGCAAGCAGCGTTTGAGTGAGGACGTGTGCAGCGCGCTGGGCGGATTTTTATTGCAAGGAAAATGACGGAACGAGTGCAGCAGCGCCATATCAAATTTTCCCAGAAACTGAGCGACAGCCTGGTGGAAACCATTCGGAAGATTCAGACAGCTTTCAGTGACGATGATATGGGAATCACACAGATAAAGGAGCGGTACAACCAGTTTAAAGACATCCGCACAACGGTGGAGCGCGAGCCACGCTCCGGGCGGCCATCAACATGCTGAAATGACCAGCGAATCTGCTTTTGCTCCATCAGAAGCTTTAGGAAAGAATTTCGCCGCCACTCCTTTTCATGGCCAAATCTTCTGTCACAGTGGAATGTGCCGAAAAAGCGCTTATGTCCACCTCTTCCGCAATCTCTCCGATAGTCACACAACAGTCCCGCATCACCACAACGTTCACTTTGACAATGAGCTGTGGTCTGATGAGTCCAGATTTCAAATTGTTTTTGGAAATCATGGACGTCGTGTCCTCCGGACAAAAGAGGAAAAAGACCATCCAGATTGTTACCAGCGCAAAGTTCAAAAGCCAGCATCTGTGATGGTATGGGGGTGTGTTAGGGCCCATGGCATGGACAACTTACACATCTGTGATGGCACCATCAATGCTGAAAGGTACATCCAGGTTTTGGAGCAACACATGCTGCCAGCCAAGCAACGTCTTTTTCAGGGACGTCCCTGCTTATTTCAGCAAGACAATGCCAAGACACATTCTACACGTGTTACAACAGCGTGGCTTTGTAGTAAAAGAGTGCGGGTACTAGACTGGCCTGCCTGCAGTCCAGACCTGTCGCCCATTGAAAATGTGTGGCGCATTATGAAGCGCAAAATACGACAACAGAGACCCCGGACTGCTGAACAACTGAAGTCGTACATCAAGCAAGAATGGGAAAGAATTCCACCTACAAAGCTTCAACAATTAGTGTCCTCAGTTCCCATGTGCTTATTGAGTGTTGTTAAAAGGTGATGTAACACAGTGGTAAACATACCACTGTCCCAGCATTTTTGAAACGTGTTGCAGGCATCCATTTCAAAATGAGCAAATATTTGTACAAAAACAATAAAGTTTATCAGTTTGAACATTAAATATCTTGTCTTTGTGGTGTATTCAACTGAATATAGGTTGAAGAGAATTTGCAAATCATTGTATTCTGTTTTTATTTACATTTTACACAACATCCCAACTTCATTGGAATTGGGGTTGTAGTAGGCCTCCATCAGTCAAGATTGACCATGGATAATTTCATCCTATCCTGTGTCTGGTAGATTGGGGCAGCATCTCATGTGACTATAGAGACTGATCCGAGAGTGACAGTCCCTGTTGCAGTGGTCACATCTGTAGGTGGTCTCTGGTCTGTTGGAGCTGTTTTCCTTCCTGCGCACACGCCTTTCCATTGCATCTGTAACCAGCTTCTGTTCCCCTAACTTAAGTTGTTGCTTAAGGGTACATTTCCACCTCGGGCAGTTTTCTGCGAGGCTCTCCCAGTTGTAGATGTTTATATCAAGAGCTTTCATGTCTTTCTTCCATACGTCTTTGTATCGCAGCAGAGGGTGGCCGATGTTTCTCCTGACCATTGCCAACTCGCCATAAAGAACATCTTTGGGAATACGCCCATCCTCCATGCGATGAACATGACCCAGCCAGTGCAGTCTGCGTCGTCTAAGGAGAGTATGCATGCTCGGAAGGTCAGCGCGAGACAGCACCTCGGTGTTTGGCACTCTATCCTCCCATGATATGCCTAGAATGCGGCGAATGCTAAGTAGGTGGAATGTATTGAGCTTCCTTTCTTGTCTGGCATATGTGGTCCAGGTCTCACTACTATACAAAAGAGTACTGATAACACAGGCGCTGTAAACTGCCATCTTGGTTCGTACAGTCAGTTTGGGGTTTGTTCACACCTTAGTTGATAGGCGAGTGAATGTTGTGGCTGCCTTTCCAATTCTCTTGTCAATTTCAGTGTCAAGGGAGAGGTTGTTGGTGATAGTAGAACCAAGGTAGGTGAATTGGTGGACGACTTCCAGAGCATAGTTGTCAGTGTTGATGTTAGGTGGCGTCACGGTATTCTGTCCTAGGATATTGGTTTACTTCAGGCTGATTGTCAAGCCAAAGTTTTTGCAAGCCTGGGAGAACCTGCTCATCAGTGACTGCAATTCTTGTTGAGAGTGGGCAACAACTGCTGCATCATCGGCAAACAGCATGTCTCTGATGAGAACGTTGCGAACTTTAGTTTGAGCTCTGAGGCGGGAAAGGTTGAAAAGCCCACCATCTGATCTGGTGCGTAGGTGGACTCCCTCAGTTGCTGTTCCGAAGAAGAAGATTACCTTCACAAGTAGATGATATCTCGGCAGCGAGGTGGAGATGACATCCGGCTTTTATGGAGTGATGAAATGATGGGTGACAGCTGTCATGAGTTGATGTATGACAGCTGTCACTCCCGGTTGTGTCCGTGGCGGCAGCGCCCTCTCGTGCCTGAAGCCCACACTTCAGGCAGGGCGCCCTCTGGTGGTGGGCCAGCAGTACCTCCTCTTCTGGCGGCCCACACAACAGGACCCCCCCTCAACGGGCGCCTCCTGGCGCCTGACCAGGCTTGTCTGGGTGACGTCGGTAGAAGTCGGCCAGGAGGTCCGGGTCCAGGATGAAGCTCCTCTTCACCCAGGAGCGTTCTTCAGGTCCATACCCCTCCCAGTCCACCAGATACTGAAACCCCCGGCCCTTCCGTCGGACGTCCAGGAGCCTGCAAACCGTCCATGCAGGCTCCCCATCGATGATCCGGGCAGGAGGTGGCGCCGGTCCGGGAGCACAGAGGGGTGAGGTGTGGTGTGGCTTGATCCGGGAAACATGAAAAACCGGGTGGACCCGCAGTGAAGCTGGGAGCTGGTGCTTCACTGCGGCCGGACTGAGGACTTTGAGGATCTTGAATGGACCAATATACCTGTCCTTGAGTTTGGGTGAGTCCACTTGGAGGGGGATGTCCTTTGTTGAAAGCCACACCTCTGCCCGGGCTGGTAAGCAGGGGCCGGGGAACGCCAGCGGTCTGCATGGACCTTAGCCCTCGTCCGGGCCTTCAACAAGGCAGAACGGGCAGTACGCCACACCCGACGGCATCTTCGCAGGTGGGCCTGGACCGAGGGCACACCGACCTCTCCCTCCACCACGGGGAACAATGGGCGCTGGTACCCCAGACACACCTCAAATGGGGAGAGGCCGGTGGCAGAGGACACCTGGCTGTTATGGGCGTACTCGATCCAGGCCAGATGGTGACTCCAGGCCGACGGGTGCGCAGATGTAACACAGCGGAGGGCCTGTTCAAGTTCTTGGTGGCCCGCTCTGCCTGTCCATTCGTCTGAGGGTGATACCCGGACGAGAGTCTCACGTTGGCCCCCAGTTCTCTGGCAGAAACTCCTCCAGACCTGTGAGGAGAACTGAGGACCACGGTCCGAGACAATGTCAGTTGGTATCCCATGCAGACGTACGACGTGGTGGACCAGGAGGTCTGCTGTCTCCTGGGCTGTAGGGAGCTTCGGGAGGGCCACGAAGTGGGCCGCCTTGAAGAAACGGTCCACTATCGTGAAGATGGTCGTCATGCCCTGGGACGGCGGGAGGCCCGTGACAAAGTCCAGGCCAATGTGAGACCAGGGGCGACGAGGCACCGGAAGCGGTTGCAGAAGTCCTTGTGTCTGGAGTGGTCTGCCTTGCCCCTGGCACAGGTGGTGCAGGCCTGGACATACTCCCGGACGTCGGCCTCCATGGACGCCCACCAGAAGCGCTGCCGGACAACTGCCATGGTCCTACGCACCCCTGGATGACAGGAGAGCTTGGACCTGTGACAGAAGTCCAAGACTGCAGCTCTGGACTCTGGTGGGACGTATAAATGGTTCTTTGGTCCAGTTCCGGGGTCCGGGCTCCATGCCAGGGGCCTCCCGGACGGTCTTCTCCACGTCCCAGGTGAGGGTGGTCACGATAGTGGACTCCGGAATGATGGGCTCCGGTGGATCCGACAGCTCAGTCTTGACCTCATCTTCATGCACCCGGGACAAGGCATCCGATCTCTGGTTCTTGGTCCCGGGGCGGTAGGTGATTCGGAAGTCAAAACGCCCGAAGAACAGTGACCAGCGGGCTTGCCTGGGGTTCAGCCGCTTGGCGGTCTTGATATACTCCAGGTTCCGATGGTCAGTGAAAACCGTGAACGGCACAGACGCTCCCTCCAACAGGTGTCTCCACTCCTCAAGAGCCTCTTTCACCGCAAGGAGTTCTCGATTGCCGACGTCATAGTTCCGTTCAGCTGGGGTCAACCTGCGAGAAAAGTAGGCACACGGGTGAAGAACCTTATCGGTCTCCTCTGCTCTGGGATAGCACGGCTCCTATCCCTGAGTCAGAGGCGTCCACTTCAACCACGAACTGGCGGCTAGGGTCGGGCTGCACCAGAACTGGTGCAGACGAGAACCGCGTTTCAACTCCTTGAACGCGGCTTCGCACCGATCCGACCAGGTGAAGGGGACTTTTGGAGAGGTCAGGGCTGTCAGGGGGCTAACTACCTGACTGTAGCCTTAATGAACCTCCTGTAGAAATTTTGCGAAGCCGAGGAACTGTTGCAGCTTCCTACGGCTTGTTGGTTGGGGCCAATCTCTCACCGCCGCAACCTTGGCCGGATCAGGGGCGACGGAGTTGGAGGAGATGATGAAACCCAGGAAGGACAAAGAGGTGCGGTGAAACTCACACTTCTCACCCTTCACAAACAGCCGCTTCTCCAACAACCGCTGCAGGACCTGACGTACATGCTGGGCATGAGTCTCAGGGTCCGGGGAAAAGATGAGTATCTCATCCAGATATACGAAGACGAATCGGTGCAGGAAGTCCCGCAAGACATCATTAACCAAAGCTTGGAACGTCGCTTGGGCATTAGTGAGGTTGAACGGCATGACCAGGTACTCAAAATGACCTAATGGGGTGTTAAATGCCGTCTTCCATTCGTCTTCCTTCCGGATCCGAACCAGGTGATACGCATTCCTAAGGTCCAGTTTGGTGAAAATTTGGGCTCCATGCAGGGGTGTGAACACTGAATCCAACAGAGGTAAAGGGTATCGATTACGAACCGTTATGTCGTTCAGCCCCCTGTAATCAATGCATGGACGGAGTCCGCCATCTTTCTTGCCCACAAAAAAGAAACTCGCACCCATCGGGGAGGTGGAATTCTGGATCAGCCCGGCAGCTAATGAGTCCCGGATTGTAGGTCTCCATTGATTCGCGCTCAGGACTGAGAGGTTGTACAGCCTGCTGGACGGGTACTCAGCACCCGGGACCAAATCAATGGCACAATCGTACGGACGGTGCGGGGGAAGGGTGAGCGCCAGATCCTTGCTGAAGACGTCAGCAAGGTCGTGGTACTCAACCGGCACCGCCGTCAGATTGGGAGGGACTTTAACCTCCTCATTAGCATTTACACCGGGAGGAACCGAGGATCCTAAACACTTCCGGTGGCAGGTTCGCTCCCTGAGTCACAACCCCAGACGGCCAATCAATCCGGGGATTGTGTTTAATCATCCATGGGAAGCCAAAATCACGCGGGATGTAGGAGTTACAAAAAACTCAATCTCTTCCCGGTGATTCCCAGACACTACCAGGGGTTACAGGTAGTGTCTTGTGTGTGATAAAAGGGAGAAGAGTGTCATCTAGTGCTCGCACCTTCACTGGCGAAGAAAGCGCCACCAGAGGGAGCCCTACCTCCCTTGCCCATCTGCTATCCAGCAGATTCCCTTCTGACCCCGTGTCCACCAGTGCTGGGGCTTGAAGGGTTAAATCCCCGCTCAGGATTTTAACTGGGAGTCGTGTTGACAGATGTGTATGACCCACGTGAATGTTTTGACCCTTCCCCTCAGCCCAGTCTCTAAGGGCGGGCGTTTGTGTTTTGACCGTTTGAGGCAGTCTCTGCTGATGCTCACTCGAGCCGCAGACAAAACACTACCCCGCGGACCAGCCTCCTCTGTCTGAATGTGACCCTGCTTGTGTCCCTAGCACCGTCAGCAGGGGGAGCTGTAGCCACACGGAGCGCTGTGGCTGTGGAGCGTGGGGAAGACGCTCTCTTTCGGACCCGGGAGGAAGAGGGACGGCTTGTGCCTGACCACGCCCTTCACCTCACTCCCGTCGGCGTTCTTCTAACCGATTGTCCAATCGTATAACCAAATCGATAAGCTCATCCAAATCCCGCGGTTCCTCCTTAGCCACCAGGTGCTCCTTCAGGACCGACGACAGTCCGTTTATGAAGGCGCCGCGGAGCGCAGTCATATTCCAGCCGGATCTCGCAGCCGTGATGCGGAAGGTCAACTGCATATTCGGCTGCGCTGCGGCACCCTGTCTCATTGACAGCAGCACGGTAGACGCGGTTTTCGCCTCTGTTAGGGTGATCAAAAACAGTTCTGAGCTCCCTCACAAACCCAGTATAAGAGGCGAGGAGCCATGAACTCTGTTCCCAAAGCGCTGTAGCCCAAGCGCGTGCCTCGCCTCGAAGCAAATTAATCACGTAAGCCACCTTGCTGGCGTCAGACGCGTACATCACGGGACGTTGTGCAAAGACGAGCGAACACTGCATAAGAAAGTCCGCTCACGTCTCCACACAACCTCCGTACGGCTCTGGGGGCTTATGTATGCTTCAGGGGATGGTGGTGGGGTCGTGGAATGTCTGTATTCGGCACCGGGTCGGCAGGAGAGGAGCTGCAGCAGCGCCCTGAGCGCGCGCTTCCACCTGCGCGGTGAGAGCCTCCATCCTGCGATTAAGGGATGATGTTTTGCTCGTTATCAGGTCCATCCGAGCGGTAAAGGCGGTTAGGATGTGCTGCAACTCACCAATCACGCCTCCAGCCATCGCCTGCGCACCCTGCTCTTCCATTGGCTGTCCACAGATGGGTTGACGCCCCTCGGGATCCTGACGATGGCCGAGATATCCTGTTGGGGAAAGTGTAGTGACACGGACCCACAACAGGGGGCGCAAATGAACAGTCAATAGATGAGCCAAAAGGTAACAATTTAATGTTGTGAATGTGCACAACGAATATACAGACAATCTCAGAATCTGATAGCAGTCAATACACAAAGGTGACGTGTGGGCAGGCTCGAGGATAGAAGACGTCTGTCCTGAGAAGAGCCGAACCACACGATTTCCCGCCGCCACCGGAACCTGGTGAATACTGGAGCCGCCAAGTCCCGAATTCCCAGGTGATCACCGTCCCCGACTGTTTGGATCTGGTACTTGCTGGCGAGGAGCACAAACAGTGAGACGTGGGTGTGTGCACACCCAGTAACAAAAACAGTCAGAAGGTGGAAAGTCACCTCCACCTCTAATCACACACTCGTGCAGCTCCTGTTAACCACTTATCTGGTTGGGGTGTGAGCGAAGCCGTCCGCTGATCACACCAAAACGCCAATCCACAGATAAGGTCAACACCCACAGGAAAACGGCTGCAAAGAAGTTCAGACTATAAAGTCAGTGTTAAGTTCAGATACAGCAGAGAATATTACCTTCACAGGTAGATGATTCTCGGCAGCGAGGTGGAGATGACATCCGGCTTTTATGGAGTGATGAAATGATGGGTGACAGCTGTCATGAGTTTGATGGTGACAGCTGTCACTCCCGGTTGTGTCCGTGCGGCAGCGCCTCCTCGTGCCTGAAGCCCGCAGCTCAGGCAGGGCGCCCTCTGGTGGTGGGGCCAGTCAGTACCTCCTCGTCTGGCGGCCCACCAACACTATCCCCTTTGTTCTTGTAGAGAGTGGTGATCGTAGCATCTCTCATGTCTTGGTGGAAACAGCTCCTTCCCGCCAGCACGTGTGCAGAACTTCATGGATAGGATGAAAGAGAGAAGTTTTGCAGTGCTTGACAAGATCCAGTGGGATCCCATCACTGCCTGGGGCGTTGCCGTGGCCAAGCTGTCAGTGGCCTTGCTGAGCGTGTCCAAAGTTGGATCCACATCCAGTTCTGCCATCATTGGCAGCGTTCAACTGCATCAAGTGCTGGTGGTGCACAAGTGTGTCTCCTTGGAATAGAGTTTGGAGTAATGTTCTACCCATCTCTCCATCTGTTGGCTCTTGTCAGGGATTACTTCCCCAGTGGATGACCTATTGGGGCTCTTTTACACTGAACAGGGCCCAGAGCCTTTTTAATACCATCATACATCCCTCTGATTTCCCTGTATCACACCGTCTGAATGCTTAGATCTCAACTCTGTCCTGTACTCCTTAGTACAGCATCTGACAGTATACTGAACCCTGCTACGTGCAGTCTTGAGAATTTGCAGGTTCCTTGCAGTTGGAGACCTTTTGTATTTGGCATAGGCAGCACGCTTAATAGCAGTGACAGGTGTCCAACTCGCTAGACTTGGCTTCAAACCAGTCGTGTGTTTTTTGGGTCTTTTCCAAAAGTTATTAGAGCTGTTTTTATGCATTGCATCACAAAGGCTTCCCATTTAGCTGTTGTGCAGTCCTCAGGTTTAGTGGCAGGAAGTTCCTGCTCAAAAGCTCTGGCGAACTGTCTACAAGGTCTGGCTGGGACATCAATGTGGGAGTACCCCGGCATCTTGGTGTGATGGAACTTTTTTTGGCTGTAGCCTGATTTTGCAGTAAACCAGCAATGGTCCTATGTCACAGTCTGCACTGCGGTAGGAGCATGTATGGAGAACACCTCTTGATGCAGTGCGTCTGACCAGTATGAGATCCAGCTGATGGCCAGTGCTTTGATCGCGGATGCATCCAGGAGACCTTGTGTTGGGGCTTGGTCTTAAAGTATGAGTTAGCAATGCACAGATTGTGGTAGGCATACAACTTGAGCAGGACGTTGCCCGTTTTCGTTCAACTTGCCAACGCCAAACTGGCCAAGGCAAGCAGGCCATGAGTCATGGTCTGCGCCCACCCTAACATTGAAGTCACCCAAGAGGATGAGTTGCTCATTGCCCGGGATGCGACGGACGACGAATGAGAGGTCCTCATAGAATGCATCCTTGGTGTTAACACAACCCCAGGGCATATCCACATACCCTGGTGGACCTGCAGGTAGTGCCTCATTGGGTAGCCGTTGACCCACCCATGCCAGAGCCTCGTTAGTCTAAGTCCAGGGTGCACCACGTGGAGGGAGGATGGTAGTAAGGCCAGACTGGGAAGGCTACCGACGTTCACCTTGTCAGCCCACACAGAATGTGAACCTATCCCAGGCAGGCCTGTAAGTGCTTGCACCTGCTGACCCACTGACACTGGCCAATTGGGGTTGTAATAATAATAATAATGACATTTATAAAATGGGGCTTATCTTCACAATTTAACTGGATTATTTGAGGGAGAAAAAGAATCACATTTGATTTCATTGACATGGGAATGCTGTTAACATTTCAGTTTAGATTTTCTTTTGATCCCACAGATGAAGAGCAAAAATTCGGGGGGGAAAAAAAGGCAAACACTACATTATCAAATTTCTGTCTAACCTAAAACTTAGCAGATTAGTTAATGGTCAGAATTTACACATGTAGCCTAATATTTACAAAGATCATGCTAAATATTTAGCTAAATGTTGAGACAAATATGCACCTAAATAAAAGAGCTAATTGTTCCTCTCTGATAGCAGAGTAATAAAGTGTCTGATAACATACATTTAGCAGTAAGGGCATGTTTATTTCAAATCTACAATTCATGGATGTTTTGGTTTAGAGCTATATTGTACCTGCATCCTTTGATGGCAATTTCAATTGCAATTTTAGGGCACTTCTAACATATTAATAATAAAATAATTTAGAAAAATGGTCTGTTTATGCAAAAAAAAAAAAATTTTTTTGGGGGGGGGTGGGGGGGGGGTGCTCACAGGTTGTCTTGTCTGGCGAGTAATTCAGTGTAGAACCGCACTGGTCCTTGGTCTGAAAACGTCCTTTAGGCGACAGAAGTAAACCTCTCCAAAGTGTTTAACATCAGTGTTTTAAAGTCTGGTTCTAAAACCTGAATGATTTATACAGTAGTGTTCAGAATAATAGTAGCGCTATGTGGCTAAAAAAGATTAATCCAGGTTTTGAGTATATTTCTTATTGTTACTGGGAAACAAGGTACCAGTAGATTCAGTAGATTCTCACAAATCCAACAAGACCAGCATTCATTGATATGCACACTCTTAAGGCTATGAAATTGGGCTATTAGTAAAAAAAGTAGAAAAGGGGGGTGTTCACAATAATAGTAGCCATCTGCTGTTGACGCTACAAACTCAAAACTATTATGTTCAAACTGCTTTTTTAGCAATCCTGTGAATCCTAAACTAGTATCTTAGTTGTATAAACCACAGTTTTTCATGATTTCTTCACATCTGCGAGGCATGGAGGTCAACCAACTTGTGGCACCTTTCAGCTGTTATTCCACTCACAGATTCTTTAACAGCATTCCACAATTTATTCACATTTCTTGGTTTTGCTTCAGAAACAACATTTTGATGTACCCCACAAGTTCTCAATTGGATTTAGGTCCGGGGGATTGGCGGCCACTCCAAAACATTATTTGTTGGTTTGGAACCAAGATTTTGCTGGTTCGCTGTGCTTGGGGTCATTGTCTTGTTGAAAACACCCATTTCAAGGGCATGTCCTCTTCAGCATAAGGCAACATGACCTTCTTCCTATTTTGCAAAAACTGCAACCGAAATGCTTTGTCCCCTCGTACAGCTCACATGACCTTCTATATGGCCTGCTAGTTGTGGACAGAAGAGATGGAGGGTTTGTTAAAACTTTAGAGATAGTATGAAGGAAAACCCAGCAGTCCTTCCAACAACGTAGTCATTGAATTTTTTTTTATGTAAACATTTTGAAAATATTGCTTAGCGTTTGCGCAACTCTGTCAGCGGGTATAGACAAATAATGTGTCCAACTGAATGTTTGTGTGACATTAGAGCACAACATGTCGTGGAGTTGTAAAATTATTGAAAGTTAACGTCAGATATTTGTGTAGGATTTTATTTTTGAATTAACTTGAGGCATTTGCATGACGTCTTGATCTGCTTCCACGCAAAAAAACAAACACTGCTAGTAGTAGTAAGAAATTGCTTTTTTGTCCAGCACGGGGACATTTACAGTGCGACAGCAGCAGTGGTAATAGAAGGAATTGTGCAACAATCGGGCAGTGTAAAGTGTGCAAATAGAAGGAAAATGCAAATACTTACTAATCAAGAGAATGGTGGGGGTGGGGGGGGGGGGGAGATAAATCAAAATCAAATCAAATCAATTTTTTATATAGCGCCAAATCACAACAAACAGTTGCCCCAAGGCGCCTTATATTGTAAGGCAAGGCCATACAATAATTACGGAAAAACCCCAATGGTCAAAACGACCCCCTGTGAGCAAGCACTTGGCAACAGTGGGAAGGAAAAACTCTCTTTTAACAGGAAGAAACCTCCAGCAGAACCAGGCTCAGGGGGGCAGTCTTCTGCTGGGACTGGTTGGGGCTGAGGGAGAGAACCAGGAAAAAGACATGCTGTGGAGGGGAGCAGAGATCAATCACTAATGATTAAATGCAGAGTGGTGCATACAGAGCAAAAAGAGAAAGAAACACTCAGTGCATCATGGGAACCCCCCAGCAGTCTAAGTCTATAGCAGCATAACTAAGGGATGGTTCAGGGTCAACTGATCCAGCCCTAACTATAAGCTTTAGCAAAAAGGAAAGTTTTAAGCCTAATCTTAAAAGTAGAGAGGGTGTCTGTCTCCCTGATCCGATTGGGAGCTGGTGTTCCACAGGAGAGGAGCCTGAAAGCTGAAGGCTCTGCCTCCCATTCTACTCTTACAAACCCTAGGAACTACAAGTAAGCCTGCAGTCTGAGAGCGAAGCGCTCTATTGGGGTGATATGGTACTATGAGGTCCCTAAGATAAGTGGGGCCTGATTATTCAAAACCTTATAAGGAAGAAGAAGAATTTTAAATTCTATTCTAGAATTAACAGGAAGCCAATGAAGAGAGGCCAATATGGGTGATATGCTCTCTCCTTCTAGTCCCCGTTAGTACTCTAGCTGCAGCATTTTGAATTAACTGAAGGCTTTTCAGGGAACTTTTAGGACAACCTGATAATAATGAATTACAATAGTCCAGCGTAGAGGAAATAAATGCATGAATTAGTTTTTCAGCATCACTCTGAGACAAGACCTTTCTAATTTTAGAGATATTGCCCAAATGCAAAAAAGCAGTCCTACATATTTGTTTAATATGTGCGTTGAATGACATATCCTGATCAAAAATGACTCCATAATTAACCTTAGTGTGTGAAGAAGATTCCCCATTTACATGAACAAATTGTAATCTATTAGATAAATATGATTTTAACCACCGCAGCGCAGTGCCTTTAATACCTATGGCATGCTCTAATCTCTGTAATAAAATTTTTATGGTCAACAGTATCAAAAGCAGCACTGAGGTCTAACAGAACAAGCACAGAAATGAGTCCACTGCTGAGGCCATAAGAAGATCATTTGTAACCTTCACTAATGCTGTTTCTGTACTATGATGAATTCTAAAACCTGACTGAAACTCTTCAAATAGACCATTCCTCTGCAGATGATCAGTTAGCTGTTTTACAACTACCCTTTCAAGAATTTTTGAGAGAAAGGAAGGTGTGGAGATTGGCCTATAATTAGCTAAGATAGCTGGGTCAAGTGATGGCTTTTTAAGTAATGGTTTAATTACTGCCACCTTAAAAGCCTGTGGTACATAGCCAACTAATAAAGATAGATTGATCATATTTAAGATCGAAGCATTAAATAATGGTAGGGCTTCCTTGAGCAGCCTGGTAGGAATGGGGTCTAATAGACATGTTGATGGTTTGGAGGAAGTAACTAATGAAAATAACTCAGACAGAACAATCTAACCAAATACCGGCATCACTGAAAGCAGCCAAAGATAACGATACGTCTTTGGGATGGTTATGAGTAATTTTTTCTCTAATATTATTTTATTAGCAAAGAAAGTCATGAAGTCATTACTAGTTAAAGTTAAAGGAATACTCGGCTCAATAGAGGTCTGCCTCTTTGTCAGCCTGGCTACAGTGCTGAAAAGAAACCTGGGGTTGTTCTTATTTTCTTCAATT
>NC_047116.1:4724324-4922098 GCF_902500255.1 Thalassophryne amazonica | reverse complement strand
ATGATAATTTCACTCAGTGCAAATACTGCAGCACAGATGTCTTGGATGATCTGTTTAGAGAATTAACCACAGAACAAGCCACATTATTACAGCTGTTTGTCATAAAATGTTCCAAAAAAAAAGGGTGGGCCTACACAGCGACTGCAATGACACACGAGCTGCCACTTAAAGCAGCCACGCCCCTGGGGATAACTGGGCTTTAGTGATCGCGAACATGATGATGTCCGAAAGACAATAAATACATATTTAAATTATAGCTACATGTCTTTTGGACCAAGTGAGCAGGGCACTGAGCACCAGTATGTTCAAAGATGACCCATTTTCCTACAATAAATAACAGCACCCGGGACTCATATTTCCAGTGTCTTTCTCAAACATTTCATTATTTATTTTTGGTCTTTAGCATTATAGCTTCTAACCTGCAGGTTTATCTGTAGAAATGTATTCATTGTTGTCTTGCTTTGCTGTTGACACTGTTGGACTTTAGAATGAAGTGACTCTGCTGGCAGGTCGTCCTCGTGTCGGGGACAGACTAAAAGACAAATGTTGTAACGGCTGTGAGGCAATCCGAGCTCTGAACAGGAACCCAGACAGGAAAAAGTTCAGACCTCAGCCTCATCTGGATCCACGCGTCCTTCAAACACTACATGTTTTAATCCAGCGTGTCTGTTTGGTTTCTGGTTGAAGCTCCTCAAAGTTTCACAGTTATGTGTTCATGTAGAAATTCTTTAAACAAAAACAGGCTTGTTTTAGATTTTAAAACCACCACTAAATAAAATGCAGACTCCTGCTTTTGTGTGTATGGGGGCGGGATGGGAGCGTGGCCAGCAACAGCTATTAGAATCAGCTGTTTCTTAGAAAATGCTATTAGTATTTTTAATACAAATGACCACTTTTACAGCCAGTTTTCTTTTGATGAGTCAGGATGGACAAATTAACGTTTTGTTGGACTTCCATCAGTCTGGTACTGTACGGTAAATCTGTCTGAAGAGTGCGGCACTGTGCAAGAAGTTAACTACCGAGGGAAGCCACCAAGACACCCGGACAACACTGATGGAGCTACAGGCTTGTGTGGCTCTGCAGCTGTGACTGGAGAAACTGTACAACAGGACAACTTTTGTTTGTTGCATCTTACGTTAAGACAGCTTAACACTGGAAACAGATCAGATCTCCACTTGAGTCGCCCATGTGCTCTGTTAACCCCCAGAACGTGAATCAGCTGAAAATTGTGAACTATCCGCAAACCGTTAATTGCAAAACTTGAATACTGAAAAAATTAACCAAAACGTGAACGCGAGTCTCACAAAACGTGAATATCATTCATGACATATATATTTATATATGTTTTTCAGTTTAAGTAGTTTATGGATTTCAGTTTACTGTCAATTACTGAGGAAATGTTGATCGCAAACCTGATCTCCACAAAAATGATTTTTTTGGGTGGGGGGGAGGGGTCACTACAGCCTGAGGAGGTGATCCAAGCAGCTCTTGTGTCAAGCGCCCGGTCCTGCTGAGTGTGTCCCGCTCCAGGGGCAGTGTCAGGTGAGGAGTTTGACTGGGACGGTCCACCTGTCAAACTCGGGGAGGATAGAAACCCCCCCCCCGGTAAACAGCTCAACAGTCTTAAGAGAAACATATAAAAAACAAAGAACACTAGTTTCTAACCTCAGGAAGATAGACGAGCTGCAACCTTATTTTTTATCCATATGAGCCGTCATCTGAGCTGGAAAAATAATATTGACCTCAACGAGCAGAGAAACGGCAGTGTAGGGACCTTCTACAAAGTGCAAAAACAAGAACCAGAAAAATTTCAATAAATTCAGGTGTGGTGTCACCAAATTCACTGCACACATCAGTGGTCTCCTGCTGGTTATACTACAGAACATATTTTTGCAAGTGCTCCTCTTTCTTGTGGCGTACCACATGGTTAAATTCTTGGCCCTATTCTATTTTCATGCCACGTCTTTAGGATTGATCACAGTCAAGCACAATCTGTCCATTCATTGTTACGCAGATGATCTGATGATCTATCTGCCTGTGAGGACTAAGGCACGTGATGCCCCCTTGTGGGACAATAAAGGTTTGAAGATAGACTAACCAAAGACAAAATCAAACTCTGTGTGTGTGCGCCAGTCATCCTGTATCTCACAAACTGTGGGTTGGGTGTTTTTGAGCTTCATGTCATGTGATTTGAACTTGTTTGTTGACTAAAATGTTACCATGGTAACCAGTCAAAATAAGTTCCCTGTGTTCACAGATCTCTGTAATCGCTGAGACAAAAGATCAGCTTGTAAGTTTTAAAGTATCTGTTGCAGACATTTGAATGATGAATGATTTATTCAGTGCACAAAACTCCATATCAAAAAAGAAAAGGTTTTACAGTAGAACATGTGGCTGAAAGGGTGTACGCAGAAGCAAAAGCTTCTATACGCCCACCCCTTTTACACACACTCACACACACTCACTCTCTCTCTCTTTTCTCTTTCTTTTTTTTTTTTTTTTAAGAATATGAATGACAACACAGTAACTTTTTTTTTCACTCATGGTTAGTGGTTGGGTGAAGCCATTTATTGTCAAACAACTGTTTCCTCTTTTTAAATCAAAATGATTTCGACAGCTTGGAGTCTTTTGTGGCATACCCGGCGCCACGAGGGGGCGTTTGGGGGTGACGCCCCCTCACGTCATCAACCTCGCCCCCTCGGATGTTAGAGTTATCAAAGAAATAAAAAAGAAAGAAAAAGAAATTCTGGAAAATATAGCAAAATTAGTTATTCAATAAATCACGTATTTAACAAATAAACCAAATTAATTAACTAAAGTAATTAATTTTAAAACAAATGGATATGGCGTGTGTCTGTGTTCAAGGGATTTGTTAGGTTAAGGGTTGCGCTTGTCAGTACGGCAGAGGGCGGTGCGTTTCCAACGTGTCGTGACGTCAGACGCGTTGCTTCGGAAGCGGCAAGGGGAGATTGCTACGTCACACTCTGGCTGTTTCCACAATCTGAATAAAGTTCAGCGATCACCATCTTGAATTTGCATCGCCTGAACCACAAAAAAACCTTTAAAAAACAGCAGTAGAACGATTCTCCCATCACCCTGCTGGGAGAAGCTTTTTTCAGCTACTTTTTGGAGTGACACCGACTGAGGGAGGACTGACGTCTTGGGGATATCGATCGAACCGCGACAGCGAGCCAACCCGCACGGTGAAGCCGGCCTTCAGGCATCATCACTGGGCAGAGCGATCCAGGCCGCCGGGGTGATGGAACAGATCCACTCAGTCTGAAATCTCCCACTTTTTGGATATATGTGAAGTCCCAGTTTGCCCAACGGAGTTTAGTTCTGCAGCTTTACTGAGGTGAGAATAATGTCAAAATAAAACGTGACGTTTGTGAAGGTTTAATGATCGGCTAACGTAAGCTTAGCCTTTTAGCACAGTCGATCTGAGTGAACACTTTTAATTTGTAAATGGTTGTCTTTTTTATTTTTACCAAATAAAGCTACAGCTTTTTTCAGACACCACAAAAGCTCAGCTTTAAATAATTTATTTTTTCGGGCGTTTTTTCCGTCCTTTTCCCCCCTTTTTTTTTATGTATAAACTGTTTAGTGTTTCTTTATATTTAAAGAATATTTTTATTTGTCCCAATCAGGAACATTTGCTGTGCAGACAACCAAACTTCCATTGATGAGCTGAACACCACGAAGTCCAATCGAAAGAAAACATCTCTGCTCTTCAGAAACACCACCAGAGGTCAAAGCTGCAGAAGAGACCTTCATCTGGTCCCGAGAATCCAGCAGAACACCTGCTTCTAAATAAAAGGCTCTTTCAACAGCAACTATTTTATTATTTAAAAAAAAAAGCTGTTTCATTTTATTTTAACAATAAATGAACGGATCAATAAAAAATGTCCACGAATCAAAGTCAAAGACATTTGCACAAGTAGAAACTCTCCACTTATTGTGCTCAAATTCATATTTTAGAAATGACTCTGTCCTGATAACATTAAAGGCAATTACATATATTGACGAAATTACAAGTTTAAATGACTATAAAAAATTCATCATGAGGTTTATGTCACAGAAATCCTACTTTACAATCACACTGCAGTCATTATTAAATTATTTCCTGTTGCATTTATAATAAACATTTGTATTTATTTAGTGTTTGTTTTTCTGGTTGAAATGAGATATAAATAATCTACCAGACTTAAAAAATTTCCATGTTATTTTGTCTAAAAATGTCTGAGGTTCCTTATGTTAAACAAGAAATGATCTAATATGAAATAACAGGTGGTTTTAATTTACAGATGAAAGGTTTCTAAAGAACCATTTATTGATTTTATTTAGCTATTTTAATTACAAGTGTTCTAAACTTTTTTTAACAGTAATCAGAAATTTTTTGAGGTAACAAGCAACAACAACAAAAAACATTTCCAATGATTTTTCTTCAGAAAACTGCTCTCTAAATGAGCAGTCCTGTCACGTGTTAATGTTTTGTACAGATCAGTGGTTTCTGCACCAATCGGATTGGTCCAATCCATTTTGTACAGATCAGTGGTTTCTGCACCAATCGGATTGGTCCAATCCATTTTGTACAGATCAGTGGTTTCTGCCACGAGTCTTCCGTGTTTTGGCCCGATGCGTCGTTCCTGTTGGACAACATGAAGGTACGTCACAGCTCAGAGTGTCGAAAGTTGGCACACCTCATCTCGACAGAACACCGACTCTGTGTGGTATGCAGGAGATCATTTGAGGGTCTGTATGTTCAAATAATAATTAAAAAAATACTGTCATCACTCTTTACTCTTAGTCAGTCTCTTACAATGGTGTAGCCTAAATACACTCGCTTTCCAGGAGCGCACCCAATTCATTACGCACGCTCAGAGGCACGTCTCCTCAGGTGCGCACTTTTTTTGGGGGGGCGACCCCGCCCCCTGTGATAAACTCATCGCTCCCTTAATATTTTTTTTCTGGCGCCAGGCCTGTTTTGTGGTCGTTGTGGATGAGGCTGTCTGATGGTGAAGTTGCCACTGAATATGTCTTGGACTTGGAAGCAGAGTTGTAGTCTTACACACCTCTCTGCAGCTTCTCTCCCCCTGCCATCCCCTCATTACCCCATCCCCGTAGAGACGGTGCCTGCTCCCAGACTACCAATAACCAGCAAAAATCTATTTAAGCATAAAAATTCAAAAAGAAAAATTATAGCACCTTCTACTGCACCACAGACTAAAACAGTTAAATGTGGTCTATTAAACATTAGGTCTCTCTCTTCTAAGTCCCTGTTGGTAAATGATATAATAATTGATCAACATATTGATTTATTCTGCCTAACAGAAACCTGGTTACAGCAGGATGAATATGTTAGTTTAAATGAGTCAACACCCCCGAGTCACACTAACTGTCAGAATGCTCGTAGCACGGGCCGGGGCGGTGGATTAGCAGCAATCTTCCATTCCAGCTTATTAATTAATCAAAAACCCAGACAGAGCTTTAATTCATTTGAAAGCTTGTCTCTTAGTCTTGTCCATCCAAATTGGAAGTCCCAAAAACCAGTTTTATTTGTTATTATCTATCGTCCACCTGGTCGTTACTGTGAGTTTCTCTGTGAATTTTCAGACCTTTTGTCTGACTTAGTGCTTAGCTCAGATAAGATAATTATAGTGGGCGATTTTAACATCCACACAGATGCTGAGAATGACAGCCTCAACACTGCATTTAATCTATTATTAGACTCTATTGGCTTTGCTCAAAAAGTAAATGAGTCCACCCACCACTTTAATCATATCTTAGATCTTGTTCTGACTTATGGTATGGAAATAGAAGACTTAACAGTATTCCCTGAAAACTCCCTTCTGTCTGATCATTTTTAATAACATTTACATTTACTCTGATGGACTACCCAGCAGTAGGGAATAAGTTTCATTACACTAGAAGTCTTTCAGAAAGCGCTGTAACTAGGTTTAAGGATATGATTCCTTCTTTATGTTCTCTAATGCCATATAACAACACAGTGCAGAGTAGCTACCTAAACTCTGTAAGGGAGATAGAGTATCTCGTCAATAGTTTTACATCCTCATTGAAGACAACTTTGGATGCTGTAGCTCCTCTGAAAAAGAGAGCTTTAAATCAGAAGTGTCTGACTCCATGGTATAACTCTCAAACTCGTAGCTTAAAGCAGATAACCCGTAAGTTGGAGAGGAAATGGCGTCTCACTAATTTAGAAGATCTTCACTTAGCCTGGAAAAAGAGTCTGTTGCTCTATAAAAAAGCCCTCCGTAAAGCTAGGACATCTTTCTACTCATCACTAATTGAAGAAAATAAGAACAACCCCAGGTTTCTTTTCAGCACTGTAGCCAGGCTGACAAAGAGTCAGAGCTCTATTGAGCTGAGTATTCCATTATCTTTAACTAGTAATGAGTTCATGACTTTCTTTGCTAACAAAATTTTAACTATTAGAGAAAAAATTACTCATAACCATCCCAAAGACGTATCGTTATCTTTGGCTGCTTTCAGTGATGCCGGTATTTGGTTAGACTCTTTCTCTCCGATTGTTCTGTCTGAGTTATTTTCATTAGTTACTTCATCCAAACCATCAACATGTTTATTAGACCCCATTCCTACCAGGCTGCTCAAGGAAGCCCTACCATTATTTAATGCTTCGATCTTAAATATGATCAATCTATCTTTGTTAGTTGGCTATGTAC
Source organism: Thalassophryne amazonica (assembly GCF_902500255.1). Classification (NCBI taxonomy): domain Eukaryota; kingdom Metazoa; phylum Chordata; class Actinopteri; order Batrachoidiformes; family Batrachoididae; genus Thalassophryne; species Thalassophryne amazonica. The sequence goes on along the minus strand of NC_047116.1, from coordinate 4,915,397 downwards.
CACAGGCTTTTAAGGTGGCAGTAATTAAACCATTACTTAAAAAGCCATCACTTGACCCAGCTATCTTAGCTAATTATAGGCCAATCTCCAACCTTCCTTTTCTCTCAAAAATTCTTGAAAGGGTAGTTGTAAAACAGCTAACTGATCATCTGCAGAGGAATGGTCTATTTGAAGAGTTTCAGTCAGGTTTTAGAATTCATCATAGTACAGAAACAGCATTAGTGAAGGTTACAAATGATCTTCTTATGGCCTCGGACAGTGGACTCATCTCTGTGCTTGTTCTGTTAGACCTCAGTGCTGCTTTTGATACTGTTGACCATAAAATTTTATTACAGAGATTAGAGCATGCCATAGGTATTAAAGGCACTGCGCTGCGGTGGTTTGAATCATATTTGTCTAATAGATTACAATTTGTTCATGTAAATGGGGAATCTTCTTCACAGACTAAAGTTAATTATGGAGTTCCACAAGGTTCTGTGCTAGGACCAATTTTATTCACTTTATATATGCTTCCCTTAGGCAGTATTATTAGACGGTATTGCTTAAATTTTCATTGTTACGCAGATGATACCCAGCTTTATCTATCCATGAAGCCAGAGGACACACACCAATTAGCTAAACTGCAGGATTGTCTTACAGACATAAAGACATGGATGACCTCTAATTTCCTGCTTTTAAACTCAGATAAAACTGAAGTTATTGTTCTTGGCCCCACAAATCTTAGAAACATGGTGTCTAACCAGATCCTTACTCTGGATGGCATTACCCTGACCTCTAGTAATACTGTGAGAAATCTTGGAGTCATTTTTGATCAGGATATGTCATTCAAAGCGCATATTAAACAAATATGTAGGACTGCTTTTTTGCATTTACGCAATATCTCTAAAATCAGAAAGGTCTTGTCTCAGAGTTATGCTGAAAAACTAATTCATGCATTTATTTCCTCTAGGCTGGACTATTGTAATTCATTATTATCAGGTTGTCCTAAAAGTTCCCTAAAAAGCCTTCAGTTAATTCAAAATGCTGCAGCTAGAGTGCTGACGGGGACTAGAAGGAGAGAGCATATCTCACCCATATTGGCCTCTCTTCATTGGCTTCCTGTTAATTCTAGAATAGAATTTAAAATTCTTCTTCTTACTTATAAGGTTTTGAATAATCAGGTCCCATCTTATCTTAGGGACCTCATAGTACCATATCACCCCAATAGAGCGCTTCGCTCTCAGACTGCAGGCTTACTTGTAGTTCCTAGGGTTTGTAAGAGTAGAATGGGAGGCAGAGCCTTCAGCTTTCAGGCTCCTCTCCTGTGGAACCAGCTCCCAATTCAGATCAGGGAGACAGACACCCTCTCTACTTTTAAGATTAGGCTTAAAACTTTCCTTTTTGCTAAAGCTTATAGTTAGGGCTGGATCAGGTGACCCTGAACCATCCCTTAGTTATGCTGCTATAGACGTAGACTGCTGGGGGGTTCCCATGATGCACTGTTTCTTTCTCTTTTTGCTCTGTATGCACCACTCTGCATTTAATCATTAGTGATCGATCTCTGCTCCCCTCCACAGCATGTCTTTTTCCTGGTTCTCTCCCTCAGCCCCAACCAGTCCCAGCAGAAGACTGCCCCTCCCTGAGCCTGGTTCTGCTGGAGGTTTCTTCCTGTTAAAAGGGAGTTTTTCCTTCCCACTGTAGCCAAGTGCTTGCTCACAGGGGGTCGTTTTGACCGTTGGGGTTTTACATCATTATTGTATGGCCTTGCCTTACAATATAAAGCGCCTTGGGGCAACTGTTTGTTGTGATTTGGCGCTATATAAAAAAAAAAATTGATTGATTGATTGATTGACTTTATTTACATTAATTACAAAGAAATACAAACAGTATGGCACTCTATGGTAAGTCTGCATGGAGTTGACAGTTCTCATGCCAAAGTGTCTGAAAGGAAATGCTTTTGACAAAAACTGCAGATTTTGTTTATTTTTATTTATATCCAGAGATCAAGGATACAGTGATCAATTTTATATTATTTGCTTTAAGACTCTATAAAATGTTGTTGACATAGAAAACCTGTAAAGCCTATTTTTAGTACACAGAAAATTCACAAGAGGTATCGATAAGTGAATCAATAAGGAATCAGATCGATAAGCAGAATCGATAATGGCATCGATATTGATAAAATCTTATCAGTACCCGTCCCTACCCACTACAGAACAGTCATATCATCAGCAAATAAAATACAATTCAGGGACTTAGAAATCAAACATATCATTAATATATAAAAGAAACAGCAATGGACCAAGGACTGAATCTTGAGGTACACCACATGTAATCTTCAAAAATTCTGAGTTAATCCTCCCCAATATGGACACACTGATACCTGTTTTGTAGATAGCTGCCTATCCAGTCATGAGGCAGTCCCCTGATACCATACCTCTGCAATTTATCCAAAAGTAAGGTATGGTCTATGGTATCAAAAGCTTTTTGTAAATCAAAGAAAACTCCTACTGTGTACTACTGATTCTCAATTGCATTTGTTATTTGTTCAACAAAGTTAAAGCCAATGAGGTGGTTCGATTCTGTCTGAATCCATCCTGGTGTTCACTGAGTATATGATGTTTAGCTATAAAATCATTTAGCCTCTCTGCAAATACCGTTTCCAAAATTTGTGAAAATTGTTCTAACAGTGAGTTTGGCCTGTAGTTTGAAAAGACATGTTTCTCACCAGATTTGAACAGTGGAATCACTTTAACTATTTTCATTTTTGAAGGAAATTTCCCAGTCATTAATGCCAAATTGCAAATATAACTTAATGGTTTAATGATAATCAATAATCTTTATTCAAAACATGTCATAATTATAGATGTCAGTTGACTTTTTACCTTTTAATTTATGAACTATGTAATTATTTCTTTTTCATAATCATTGAATCCAAAATTATATTGATTGTTTTGCTGTTATCCAAGGAACACATTTTAGGGCACACAATTGAATTAGCTAAAATTTTACCCACATTAACAAAATAATCATTGAAATGGTCACCTATAGGTTTATTTTCCTTAATGATTGTATCTGTAGTTGTGTAAAATATTAGTTTTATTTTTTCTAATAAATCACTGATACTGCTTCTTACAAGATCTCATAATGTTAATTTGTTTTTGTATATCTTATATTTACTTTCAGCATCCTTAGTTCTAAATTTTAAAAAATTGCTTATACAATAAATTTTTCTTTTTACATGCATTCTGTAGCCCCTTTGTGATCCATGGATTATCTACATTTCATTTGTTACCAACTTTAGGCACAAATGGGCAGTGTTTATCATATAAACTGGAAATAATAGAGATAAATGATACATATGATTTGTCTATGTCCTCAATATAAATGTCAGACCAGTTTTGATGCATTAAGTCCGTTCTAAGATTTTCAATAGTTGCATCAGTTATTTTCCTTATTAAGTAACTAATTTCATGATGAACATTTTTATTGATTGAATTAAAGGAAGCAAAAACTGGTAAATGATTACTGACATCACGAAGAAGTAATCCCCACATTAAGTTCTCTACAGTAACGTTTGTTAATATATCATCAATAAGTGTTGTGTTCGTAGTTATCCTACTTGGATGTGTAATTATTGGATACAGTCCCACACAAAATACAGAATTTATGAATTCCATTATTTGTGATTGACTATGTGGATTTAAAAAATCTATATTGAAGTCTCCACAAACAAATAGAAGCTCATTGCTTTTAAATGCAGTATACATTTCAGTCAGTTTATCCTTAAAAATATTAATGTTTGAACCAGGAGCTCTGTAAACACAGCTTCTAATGATATTTTTTATTTTTCACATTTAATTTCAACTATAACACATTCCATAACATTTTCCAAGGAAAATGACATATTTTTAATTTCACACTGATGACTTGATCTAACATAAAGTGCAACGCCCCGCCCTGTTTATTCATCCTATTTATGGCAACAACAAAAAAAATCATATCCCTCAACCTGAACAGCATCCTCTTGGTCATCTTTTAACCATGTGTCAGTAATTGCAATAACTGAAAAATGTTTGTTGGCTATTTTTAAACAGTCATGAATTTTTGGAATGTTCATAGAGAGACTCCTACTATTAAAGTGTATAATTGAAAATCTCCCATTTCTCAAAGAATAATCCTTAAATTGTTCTTCAGTAAAATATTTACAATGATGAATAATGTTATTGAGGAAAAAAAAAACAATCCGGTTCAGTATTATGAGCTCTATGTTCAGTATAATTGAAAATGTTCAAATTGAGCTCCTGTGCAGAGGTAAACTGAAAAAAGTCTGTTGACATCATATAATAATTAGAATCCACAGACAGAAAGATGCAGCTGGATGATAAAGTCTAATTGCATGATATAAACCTGAAAGATGACTTCTCTGAGTTTGCCCCGTAACAAGAAAAGGAGGAAAAGTAAGGTCACTCAATGTAAACGATGAAAAGTTATTTGGAAACATTTTCCTCCCGAGGGAACCACTACTTAAAATTATCCAAGTCAGATTGCTCCCTTACCATCATGACTTTCGCTTCCTCCGGAGTTCCGTTTAATTTAAAAACACTTTACAATTCCTTGTTCAGGTTGCTTGTATTTTCTTTTGTTTCCGAAGGATTCTGGCTTGTCTTGCTACGTCAGCGTTTTTCTTTAAGTGTTCATTGATGTACACCTCCGTTCCTCTCAGATTTTTGGTTTGTCACAGCAAATTATTCTTAAATTTTCTGTTTGTGAACCAGGTTTGGACTTATTGTCTTTCCTTTAAAGTGGATGACAATCTGCAGTGTCACTATTGCTAATGTGGATGTCATTTAAGAGGTTTTCTTGCATTCCATAATTTGACCTTTCAGCCTGTTGGCTGATTTAGACTCAGAGTTAAATGAGTGAGATGAAAACTGTTAAAGTGCAGCTCGGATCAAAAATGAACCCTAACACACACACACACACACACACACACACACACACACACACACACACACACACACACACACACACACACACACACACACACACACACACACACACAGTCTTCAGAACTAATGTACTTTGATCTTAGCTGTTTGTTTCTTTGTTTCCAGAGTGACAAACATTCAGAGCGCAGTGAAGCCGCCGCCTCCGCCGGTTCAGCCTCGGCCCGCTGCACTCGGCAGCGTTCAGATGCGTGTTAAGACGTCCCAGACCTCTGGAGAACGTCTCAGCCAGTCCAAGTCCATGGTGCTGCAGGACTCGGACCTTCAACAAAAACCTGTGAGTACAACGCAAACCGCAGCTCTACAAACAGTGTGACCCTGAGGTCAGGCATGAGGTCTTCAGGGTCACAGTCCGCTGCTGGTCTGGGTTGCGTTCAAGGCATCTGAATGTTATTTGAACTTTTATTTCTAAAGTATTTTTATTTGTCAGGTTTTAGTGTTGTGCGTAAATTTATTGTATTTTCTTGTAAAATTATAAAAATAAATACAAGTTTTCCAGAAGGTTGGAGCGAGACTCGAGCCTAGATCACCCTCCCCCACTCTCCCATGAAGTTGTCACTGGAGAAGCAGCAGACAGCAGAATCTCCAGTCAAAGACACTGACGCTTTTGGTCCCTCAGAGTTGTCCCAGGTGTCTTGGTGGCTCCCCTCACTCATCTCCTTCCTGCACACTTAAGTGATAATGTAGTTGTGTCAAACAGGACCTGTGGGATCCATGATTGCAGTTTGATCATGTTGTGGAGGTTTGGTTTGATTTCAGATTAAAGCTTTTTTTTTATTATTATTTGTTTGTTTGTTGTATGAGGTCATAAAGCAGTAAACCCTGTGAGGGTCTTAGGAGGTGTTTGTTTACGGGCAGCAGCAGCGCTCTGATGATATTTTGATCAGAATGCCGCGGGGCAGCTGCACATAATTAGGTACAGTGGCCGTACTGCAGAGACGCTCAGTAACATTCTGAAAGCCGCCGCACAGTTACTGCAGCGTTGCATCAGGGTGCACTCAGCGAGATGCAGCATGCCCTCTGGACCAGTCACGTATCACTCGGTTACAACCAAATAACACAAAGGATGTCTCGACACCATCAAAGTGGCGGCGGCGGGGGCGTTGTTGAGTTACGTCAGAGGAAGCTGATAACTTCAAGTTCAGACTCCAACCTGAGACAAAAACAAATGAAAGAGAAACAACAACAAATCTTCATATCAAGGTCTCACTAAAGGTTACATCTGCATCGACGTGCAGGCAGACGGAACGAGAGAAACGTGTAGCTGAAGGTCACGTGTGCAGTGACGTTCAGGCGGGCGGAACGAGAGAAACGTGTAGCTGAAGGTCACGTGTGCCGTGCCGTTCAGGCGGACGGAACGAGAGAAACGTGTAGCTGAAGGTCACGTGTGCCGTGACGTTCAGGCGGGCGGAACGAGGAGAAACGTGTAGCTGAAGGTCACGTGTGCCGTGACGTTCAGGGGGGCGGAACGAGAGAAACGTGTAGCTGAAGGTCACGTGTGCCGTGACGTTCAGGCGGGCGGAACGAGAGAAACGTGTAGCTGAAGGTCACGTGTGCCGTGACGTTCAGGCGGGCGGAACGAGAGAAACGTGTAGCTGAAGGTCACGTGTGCTGTGACTTCTCCGCTGTTTTACGTTTAAGACATGAAAACTTGTGCTTAGGTCAATTCAGATACGTAGATTTGATTTCTGAAGTCAGATTTATCATAACTGTTGATCGTTTCTCCATATAAGGCTACAAATGGAGCGTAAAGTGGAGCTCCTGTCAATAGAAAACTCATGTCCTTTTTTTTTTTTTCTGTGCTTTGACAGCGAAGGATCAGAATGAAATCATGTGTGGAGGAGGAAAACCAGGCGGTAAAGCCAGAGCCAAGGCAACGACTCTCTCCTCCCGTGCTAGATTGCAGTTTCCAGTTGGCCGTGTCCACCGTCTGCTGGGGGGGGTTGTGTTCGAGTGTCTGACCGCTGGGATCCTCGCGCTGGTATCCTCGCGCTGGCTGGCGACGCTGCTTGGGACAGTCACAGTGGGAAGACTCGTATCATTCCCCGTTACCTGCAGCTGGCCCTCCGCAACTCAAAGAAGCTCATGAGCAGCATTGCCGGTCGGTTCGGGGATATCGGCGGTCGGGTGCTCGAGAAGCAAGCGTGGCCGCCGAGTGGTTGGGGGCTCCCCATCGCCCTTCCTCGGCAGGCGGTGGGCGCGGATGGCTGGGGGCTGCGGTCCAGCACGGGATAATTTAGTTCTAATCCTTCGCTGTCAAAACCTTATGGAGAGAAACAGTCAACAGTTATGATAAATCTTCAGAAATCAAATTGACCTAAGCACAAGTTTTCATGTCTTAAATGTAAATAAGTGCAGAGCATTAATTTAACACTGACATGGAGAGACCGCTGCAGCGCTCCAACCTTTCAAGATGGCGGGGCCCCGATCCGCTCGAGGCAGACCTTTTCTGCAGGTGTTGCCTCTCTCATAAATCTGTGGTCCAGATACTCTGTATGCTTTGAGTAATAGCTGAATAATGTTCATCTGATCTTTCACACGATGTCCTCGGTGTGCAGACAGACAGCACCACCACATCCCATGTTGCAGCTGAAGAATTTTCCAGTGAAATTCAGAGAACATATCAGACATACGTGAACGTGGTGGTGCCGTCTGAGGGCCCGTCGAATTGTACAAATATTCATCACGCATTACGTTTTATGATGGCGCCACAGATGGCGCCTCTGTACTACATTATTCTGATTCTGCTCAGGAGGCATTTTGTGTTTTATATATTTGTATTTTTATGGCCAACACGGCCATCAGGTATTGCAAAGACCTTGTGTCTGTCCGTCCGTCTCTTTTCAGCATTAGTCCAGTCCTGTTACTGCCACAGTCTTCAAATTCACAGGGAACATTCTAGGGACACAGACCTTTGACAAATTCAAAGATCGCTAACCTTGACCAATTTAAGAGGTATTTTAAGAGGTTAAAAGTGACATTGAATGGCTGGGGTTGACAGCCAATCAGAGTAAAGCTGCACCGTGACGTCAGGGGCTGGTCTCTTCAAAACTGCTTTGCTTTGTGTTTATATGCATGTTTCTCATACACACAGTGAGGAAAATAAGTATTTGAACACCCTGAGGTTTTGCAAGTTCTCCCACTTAGAAATCATGGAGGGGTCTGAAATTTTCATCTTAGGTGCATGTCCACTGTGAGAGACATAATCTAAAGAAAAAAAAAAAAAAAATTGAAATTCACAATGTATGATTTTTTAAAATATTTTTGTATGTTACTGCTGCAAATAAATATTTGAACACCTGTGAAAATCAATGTTAATATTTGGTACAGTAGCCTTTGTTTGCAATTACAGAGGTCAAACGTTTCCTGTAGTTTTTCACCAGGTTTTCACACACTGCGCAGCAGGGATTTTGGTCCACTCCTCCAATACAGATCTTCTCTAGATCTTTCAGATTTGGAGTTTCAGCTCCCTCCAAAGATTTTCTATTGAGTTCAGGTCTGCAGACTTGCCAAGCCACTCCAGGACCTTGAAATGCTTCTTATGGAGCCCCTCCTTAGTTGCCCTGGCTGTGTGTTTGGGGTCATTGTCATGCTGAAGACCCAGCCATGACCCATCTTCAATGCTCTTACTGAGGGAAGGATGTTGTTTGCCAAAATCTCGCAATACATGACCCCATCCTCCCTTCAATACGGTGCAGTCGTCCTGTCCCCTTTGCAGAAGAGCACCCCCAGAGTATGATGTTTCCACCCCCATGCTTCATGGTTGGGATGGTTTTCTTGGGGTTGTTCTCATCCTCTAAACATGGTAAGTGGAGTTGATTCCAAAAAGCTTTATTTTGGTCTCATCTGACCACATGACCTTCTCCCATGCCTCCTCTGGATCATCCAGATGGTCACTGGTGAACTTCAAACGGGCCTGGACATGTGCTGGCTTGAGCAGGGGGACCTTGCTGCCCTGCAGGATTTTAAACCATGACAGCATCATGTGTTACTAATGTAATCTTTGTGACTGTGGTCCCAGCTCTCTTCAGGTCATTGACCAGGTCCTCCTGTGTAGTTCTGAGCTTTCTCAGAATCATCCTTACCCCACAAAGTGAGATCTTGCATGGAATCCCAAACCAAGGGAGATTGACAGTCATTTTGTGTTTCTTCCACTTTCTAATAAATAATCATAACAGTTGTTGTCTTCTACCAAGCTGCTTGCTTGTTGTCCTGTAGTCCATCCCAGCCTTGTGCAGGTCTACAGTTTTGTCCCTGGTGTCCTTAGACAGCTCTTTGGTCTTGGCTATGGTGGACAGGTTGGAGTGTGATTGAGTGTGTGAACAGGTGTCTTTTATACAGGTAACACGTTCAAACAAGTGCAATTAATACAGGTAAAGAGTGCAGAATAAGAGGGCTTCTTAAAGACAAATTAACAGGTCTGTGAGACACAGAATTCTTGCTGGTTGGTAGGTGATCAAATACTTATTTGCAGCAGTGACATAGAAATGAATTATAAAAAAAAAAAATCATACATTGTGATTTCCGGATTTTTTTTTTTATGTCTCACAGTAGACATGCACCTAAGATGAAAATTTCAGACCCCTCCATGATTTGTAGGAACCTAATAACACCTCTGAACTTATTTTGTGGACATTAGCTTGGTGTACTACAGTAACCATTTGGTATTACTAACAGTGTTAAGTATTCAGTGGTGGAGCTGCCCATTGTCGTAACTGTTATTCTTGGATAAAATAGTTTTGCGAAGGAGAATAAGCTCCATATTATTTCTGATCAGGATCCAGATGTGGATCCATCTTATTTTCTTTTACACTATAACATAGTAAATTTATTTTTAGCTCCACAAAAAAAAACAAAACCTGATGTTGATGAAACTGAAACGTACGACAGACGATTGAATTTCTGTGAATATCAGGATCCAGTGAAATACACATTCAAACAGGCTATTATTATTATTGTTATATTATTATTATTATTATTATCTGTCTCTAGAAAATTCCCTTTTCTGATTTTGTGGATTATAGGTTAAATGTATGACACTTTATTTTGATTTAGAATAAATTCAGGTTCACATATTTCATTTGTTTGATTAAATGTAATAATTCAAGTTTATATTGACTTTAAAATAAATTCACTTTATCCGTCAGATCTTTCTTGTTATTCTAAACAGACATTTGGGGAATGAAGTATTGTTTTTGCTGTTTAGTTCTTGGTTTATTTTGCATGTTGTAGGGTTGACTGTCCAGCAGAGGGCAGAAGAGGACTGTAGGTTTTCACTCGTGTTTCATCAACTCTGAAAAAACAAAGCTTTGATTAGATTAACAACAACAAAACCTAGCAGTTGCAATCAGTATATTTGTTTTTATTTCACACTGATATCATTCTGCTACAACAAACATTTAAATTATTTAGTCACATTCAATATTTGTATTTTAATCCTCAAGTGGGAGAAAACTATAGGCAGTTTTCTTTATTTTTATTTTTCTGACATAAACGTCAGGAGAAAAGTAAACTGTCACAAAGATTAAATCTCACCTGAGAATTTTTTGTTCATGTGAAGATAAAATGTTAAACATAAAACACATGAAACAGAGGTTTATGGTGGAAAGCTGCTGTTTTTGATGGTTGGAGAAAATGTTGGTTCTGACCTGGAATACGGCACCTTAGGTTTTAGGGTGGAGCTAAGACAGATTAAAGAACCTATTTTTTCTGTTAACGTCTCAGGTGGCAAAAGAGTGCACTCTAATTTGTGATTTGCAGTTTTATTCATTATGATCAGAATAAATTTAATGTTGTTTCTAGTTAGTCAGTGTTTCGTTTATAGAAGCTGAGAAAATGAAGCTCATATTTTGTCCGAATCAGAAAGATTCAAGAGTTTAAAACTCACTCAATTCCCATCGAGTGGGATCACGAGCCGTGCATTGGGAAACATTTTGTTTTCCAGGTGATCACAGGAATCCTGCATTTACAGATGGATTCATATGATCTGAATCGGAGCTTATGGATCAGATTTGCAGGTCCACATATGGACTTTTTAAAGTGGACAAAGGGACACTTTTTCTTTAATAACATTTGTCTCGTTGATCAGACTTTGATATTTCTATTGATACCTGATTAGAAGAGAAGCTCTGCATATTCAGTGATAACTTGTTTGTTTTGTTTGGGCACCCTGGTGCTGAATTGCATTTCATTTTTTTATTTGTTCCTGTTTTTTGTTTTGTTTTTTTAGATTTCTCGACACAGAAGAAATCAGTCTCAGCACAGCGTTGGAGCCGAGTTTAAACTCCCAGTGAGTCCACAACACGGTGGTTACAGGCTGCAAATGAAAAAAAAACACTGGCAAACCTTTGAAAGTAAAGACTTAATGTCTCACTGGTGTCCTGTGCAGAGGACAGTGCCACTCCTTCTGTGCTCTGAGTTTTTCTGTCCTGATTACACGCACTATCTGGCTTTGTGCTCACATTTGGTGTATGCGAGTCCCACCCGCTGAAACCGCTGCCTCTAGTACTCAGTTGTCACTGCATAGCTGTTTTGTTCTTTGAGGGTGGATGTCATCTTACACACATGCATCCAAGAATTATGGAGACATCAAATGCTTCTGACCAAGAATGTGGTTGGGATAGACTCAGCATATGTCTGACTACTCCGACACAGAGAGCCGTCAGTGAGGAGGAGTGGCTGAGGAGGGAAGCTTTGTTTACGTCTCAATATGTAGTGCTAATGCGACATCTGCTGGTAGAAAAAAAATCACTAATAGAACCTTGAAACTACAAACACAAATGTGAAGTTGGTCAGCAGGCAAAAAAAACCAAAGTTCAATCGAGGAGTTTGTTAAACCCCACCTTTTCTTGTTCGTGAACAAAGGTCAAACTCAAAATAGAGAAGCAACTGAGAGCTAATTGAACAAATTTTTTTTAATGCATGAAGGTCTATTTTCAGAAAGCGAGACGAAAACGCTTTTGTAGATAAATTTCACTTACAATTTTTGCTGTCAAAATGTCTCGTTGAGAAAAAAGTGCATATTAAATTTGTTGGACACCTCACTGAAATCTGCAGAAAACTATTGAAATAACCTCAGACTGCAGAGGGAGACTTTCTCTCTCTTAAAGGAGACGCTGATGTACTCAAGCATGTTTTTTTCTTTGTTCTTCAGCCTGAGCTGAAAGGTGAATATCTGAACGTGGCCAAAATTTTTGAAGGTGGAAAGAAGCTGCGGAAGAACTGGACCTCGTCAATGACCGTGCTGCGTTCTGATCAGCTGCTGTTTTACAAAGAGAGCAAACAAGAGGCTTTGGCCAGTCTGGTAGGAGAACACTCCTAAAAAGGACAGACACACAAACACAACGTGAACATCTAGGTGTCCCTCCGAGGACCAGGGCCACCTCAGGGTCAGAGTTCACCGGCACACGGAATCGACTGTTAGGGTTCGTGACCTTAAGATGGACAGATGTGGTCAAGTTCCACCTTGACCTTTACTTTAACCGTCAAACTAAACTGTGTTAAACGAGATGAAAGCAGGAGCTCTGATGAGATGTGGCGCTCCAGCCGTCCGTGTGACCTGTTTGGACGTTTGTGACTGGTCCAGATCGTGTCCACGGGTGCAGTGTAATAACAAGGCGACGTTCGGTTTTAGCGTTTTCTGTTGCCCTTCAGAGAGCTGCTGCCTGTTAGCATTAACTCTGAGCGCTTTTCATTTCAAGCCAGAAATGAAACGTTTTTTTTTTTCCAGATTTTTCAAACTGGTAAATTAACTTTGGCTTTGATCCCGAGGAGGACTGCAGCTCATCATCACGTGGGGGGGGCGGGGTTTTACTCGCTCCCCTGTCTCTGTGGAGGGGGTCGGATTCAGATTCATATGCTGCATGTTTTCACAGCACGTGAATGTCAAAATGTCAATCAGTCCCAGTGCACGTCAGTTAATCCTGTTCTGATGTGTAACAATAGAGATGGAAAAAGAAGAGAAAAGGGAGAGATAGGTTTAATGAGAAAATGGAGGAAATGAGATAAAAAGACAAGAAAGAGGCCGCATACAAAAAGCAAGGAAAGGACAGAAATTAGATAATGGAAAAGACAGAGATGAGGAAAATAGAGGTGAGAAGGGAAGGAAGAAATGAAAGAGAGCTAGAGGAAGTGAGATGAAGAAAAGAAAAAAGATGGAAACATGGAGAGGAAAAGATCGAGAGAGATGCATGAGAGGGAAAATGAGAAGACTAAAGATGGTGAGGGAAAGATGAAAAGATGTGTAAGAGAGTAAAGAATGAAATAATAGGGAAAATTGAAAAGGATGAGGTGCACAGGAAGAGGTGGAGAAGATGACAAAGAAGATATACTCGTACATAAACAAGATAAAAAGTGAAAATGAGGAAAAAATGAGGATAAATGAGAAGAATTCCAGAGGAAATATAAAAAAAATTTTAAATGAAGGGCCAGATAGGGAAGAGAGACGAGAGGAAACACTGGATTTGGGATGTGGTTCAAATGAATTTTGATTTCTGCAGAGTCCATGTGATCATTTCCTTATGAATTCAGCTGTGAATATGAATCATGTGACTTCCTGTTCATAAATGTACGGGGGTAAAGTGAGGGAACGGGGGGGTAATGAAGCTCTGAGGACTTAATCAAAGCCGTGTCTGGAGTCGCGGCGCCGTCAGACTGTCCAACACTTCATTACATCAGAGCCGCTCTCAGCCTGGATCACACATTAATTTGTTTTCTTTTTTTTAATCATCAAAGTCATCTATTGGCTCTGGGTTGTTTTGGGGGAGGAGCTACATGTGACCTGTGAACAGACTTTGAGGAGAGCTGATTGATTTTTCTCACCTGCACCGTGACCTGAGCCACCAGGTCGTTACACAGTTGTCATGAAACAGCCCACTGTGATTGGTGCATTAGTACAGAGGCGGGGCTCTGACGTGGCGCTCCGACAATGCAGATAGATGTCAGTTAGCTCTATTATTTTAAAATTCCACTTGTACTCAGCGCATGGGATTGTGCGTACGCACTGCAGGAAGTTTTATGAGGTTGAGGTGATGGGCGGAGCTAAGTGCAACCTGCAAGTCCCGTCTCTGGGCGGGTTCTTCACCACCAAGGTGCAAACGTACATTAATTTCATTACATGACATAACAAAGTATTACAAGTTGTTGTAATTCATGTTTTTCATGTCTATTGTGATATCTGAAGTTAAAGCGGATAAAAACAACAAACGGTCACTTATTCATAATTGCAGACTTTCAGTGTTTTACATTTCAACTAAAAATCCGACAAATCACTTAAATGATTGATTAGAAATAAATCAATAAATGATGAGCTTTGATTTGTTTCAGCTTTTCAACTGTGGGAATTTTCTTCTTTTCAGTTTATATTTCAGACAAACAAATGTTCTTAAAGCTTTACGTGTGCTTTTAAATGGCTTTCCAGTAAGATGTCAAGTGATTAATTAATATAAATTTGGTTCAATGGTTTCAATTAAACATTTAGTTTTGTACATTGTTCTGATTTTTATAGACAAAACAAATATTTGTTTTAAACTAATCAGCCAATTAATTGATAATTAAATTAAAGATCCACAATTGAATTAAAAATGTACACTTTTTAAATCAGAATTGAAGAAAACCTTTTAGTATTTGGGTTTGAAAGGCTTGTTGTTGTTGTTGTAAAGGATTAACTTTGAGATGAAGATTTGGCTCACAGTACCTGTAAATGTGGATCACCACCTCGAAAGGAAAGTGGAACTCCTTCATAATTAATATTTATTAAATTACCATGAATATTTTTTATTTTCTTTTAATTTCTTTGTGCTCGCTGTCACAGTGAAATCAATGCTCAGTTCTGAAGCAGTTTTCTTTGACCTGCTTATGTAACTTTCTTTTTTCTCTCTCTCTGGAAGTTTGAATTTGCTGCATCAGCAGAAAAAAGCCAATAACGTCTGAGCAGCCTTTCACGTTGATTAGTTTTTGCTTTTTCAAGCGCTTTTTTTGTGAAAACAGCCATGCTGGTTCCACAGTGTTTTAATTAGCAGCAGACACTGATGAGGGTCCAGATCTTATTTGAAAAGAAATGAAATGAGAGAAATAAATTACAGAGTGATGACATCGCACGCTGTTGGTGCAGCTTTTACACTGAAGGTCTGAACCTGTGGATCGGATTGACTTCAGTTATTATTCAGGATCATTGGGCTGCCTTAATCCTCCTCCAAGGTCCTGGTCTGGAATCAGATTTCTTTACATTGAAGGTCATTGTTGGTATTTACTTTTGTATCAGCACATCACCGTGGCTCAGTGCTCCTCTGAGAGGATCTGGATCAAGCTCCCGATCCTGGCTTCGGTGCCAGGGTCCAGATTTCGTTTTACAGAAGTTTTTCATTTGGATGTAGAACTACGTATTTTTAGACATTGGTCCTTATTTTTGGAAGCATTTGGCTGAAGGTTTTTGCAGATGTCTGGGGTCAGTTAGAACTAATCTGACATTACGGTTTGGACCTCTAAGATTATAGATGGATTCTGTCAGTCATTATTGTTGAAACTGGGTCATTGTCAACATTTTGCATTTATATTCAAAAATTAGGGCTTGTGTCAAAAAGTGAGGAAACAAAAACAGAGATGACATCCACAAGGTCAGGTTTGTTTCTGCATTATTAATTTAATTTATTTATTTATTTTAATTAATCCAGAGCAAGTACTCATCCCATCATTTTTACTTCTGCAGATATTCTGTATCAAAGCAACCAAAGCTTATAATTGATAAAAGCACACTGGTGAACTGAGCCGGTAAGACTTCACTGTAACCAGTGAAAAATCTTCAACGAAGGTTCATTTGTTTAGACTGACCAAAATAATAAGTACAAAAAGTTGCCTTTAATTCACACTGTGGAGTGGTGTGATGACGTGTCCTTATGCACTGCCAAAATAACTAGATTGTTTAACTTGAGAGCACAAATTAATCAAAATGTGAACACACATTGTATATTCTGTGCATGCAGCAGCATTTTGAGCTCTTGTATAGTAAACGGCCTGTTCTGAACAAAACCAACACAAAACAAAACATACAAAGATAAAGGAGGATGGTGGAGAAACTGCAGGTGTCTTTGTGATCTTTTAACTATTGTTTCTCCTGCGAATTGGTAAAAAAGATCCAGTTTTAAAATGTGACATTTAAACAGTTGTTCTGCTTTAAAACTGGTTTATGTTTTAAAGGTAACTTTACAAAAGAAGTTGATGGGTTTCTGTTTTTGTGCATGTGTGACCTTTGACCTAGAAACCAGGAAGTAAACCAGACACAGTGGAGCTGGGCGGAGCCGTTATTGAGTGGACAACAGAAAAGTCCAGCAGAAAGAATGTTTTTCAGGTAAAAACCTCTTTTTGTTCACAAAAAATGTGTGTGAACGAGTTCATCAGAGCTGATAGATTTGGCAGCTTTAAATAACTTCTTGGTGTTTGTGCCCCCTCTGCTGTTAGAACAGGGTACTGCAGTTATTAAAAAGATCGTATGATGTATTCACCACCTTACTGATTTTAAAATGACACCTTAATAAATGAGCCCATGCTTCACATGCAAATGAAATTTGTCCTCGGGACCAGTGGCGTTATATCCTAATAAATAGTGCTACAATCAATAACAAATCATTCTTGAACTAAAAAATATGAATGATGAAATATGTAAAAAAAGAAAAAAAAGACAAAAAAAACTATGAATACAAAATCCACTTTTACTGAAGTGCAACAGTCAGCCAATAGCTGAAGCCGTGCTCCTTAACTCCTGGAGATGATCAGTCTGACAGCTTCTGGACAGAAGCTGCGTTTCAGCCTGGTTCTTCTTGCCCAGATACTCCGCAGCCTCCTGGCCGAGGAGAGGGGTTCAATAGTTTGTGAGCCGGGTGGTTGGTATCCCCCATGATGCACTGCTTCTGCACCTGCTTATGTAAATGTCCTCAATGGAAAAGGAAGCTGCAGCAAGTGATCTTCTGTGTGGCTACCACCGCCCTCTGCAGCACCTATCTGTCAGCAGCAGAGCGGTTCCTGTACCAGGTGGTAATGGAGAAGGTGAGTGTGCTCTCCACATCCCCTGCTGACACCCGGAGGGGCAGCTCACCTGATGGAACATGAGCCTGGAGCTGGAGTTGGTGGCTTCAAAGCGGGCATGGGATGTGTTCAGATCATCCAGCAGGAATGGGTCTGGAGGTGTTCAGCAGCTTTCCTGCTGTAAATCATTGATGGTTTTAGTACCATTCCACATGCTCCAGAGGTGAAAACTGACCCTGCGTTGTGAGTGCGTAGTCTTTTGCTCTCTTAATTCCAGCCTCCTGATTCCTCCTCGCTACTCTCAATGCCGGTCTGTGTCCCAATGTGAAGGCAGCATCCCTCACCCCCAGAGGTGCCGCACCTCTCCACTCAGCCAGGGTTCCTGATTGGGTGAATATTGACCTTCATCATCAGTACTTTTCCTGATGTAGCTGCAGACAGATTGTCAGTTTGTCCTCCACGTCCACTCCCTCTGTCACTGCCTCCCCGAAGATCTGTCAGACATAAAATGTGCGAAAACTTATTTTCAAATTGTTCTTTTCTTGCAAACTGTCATTTTGTCAGCATGCTTATTTGTCCACTTATAACATTTCTTTTCCTGTCCTTCCTCTTGATTTACCTGATGAGTTCACATTTCAGGCTTCATCTTCTTGAATGAATATTCATGAGGTGTTTTGCATTGACCATTTATGGATGAATGTGGGCGTGTAGAGGGCATCTTGGACCAGGGAGCTAGATTAAGGATCATTTTCCAGTATTTCAAATTGTGGAATTGAAAATTGTTATATGCCAATAAGTCTACTACTTACTATAGAAACTTCAATACTACTAATAAAATGAATTTAAGAGACTAATTGAGAACATATCCTTTGAAAAAATATATATGGAAACAGATCCAGTTTAGCCTATCAGGTATTCATGCAAATGTTTTATGAAGCTTATGAAAAATCATTCCAATCATTAAATTATCTGGTGATACGTCCAGAAAGAAAACCCATGGTTTTCTAAGGGACTACAAAAATTCTTATTCAGAAAAAACAAGTTGTGTAAAAAATATTTATCATCTCCTTCACCTTTAAATTCATCAACTCATAAAATCTATAAAACAAATTCACTACTCTTAGGGCTGCAAAGAAGAAATACTTCAGTGACAGTTTTCAAAAATCAATAAACAATATTAAAGGGAGCTGGATTAAGTACTTATGAAGTTGCACGTCTTGCACTTCTGCTTTGTTCGGTTGTAGTTTTAAGTGGGTTTAGAGAATGAATGACTACACAGACTAAAAATGGCTGATAAGTGATCTGAAAGGTCCGGCGTGTCAGTGAAAGGGTCCAAACTGGTCCAGACTGACGGCACCTTCAGGAATACTGATTGCATATTTATTTGTTTTGCTCTTTAATTTAACTTTTGTTCTATTTTTGTTTCTGCATTATACACTGGGCGAGTTGAATCGTCTGAAGGACTCGGGAGCCCAACAAACCCCCAGTACTGCAGTATTCAGAGCTCCGGTGTACATGTGACATGATACTGACATAGTTCTAATATGAAGATGCTCCATTATTCGAAACGGAGCTGCAGGCAAGTTACCACAGTCTCTTTAATCCCAGTTCCAGGGTTCTTGTTACGTTGCAGATCCTCAATGATCCACATCTGTGGAGCTGTGAGCTCGTTCAGTGACAGACTGAGGCACCCTCAGTGCAAGAAGGAACGATACCGCAGGTCGTTCCTCCCTGCTGCTGTCAGACTGTACAATAACACTGAATTAACCACATACAATAATATGTCCACAAATCATGTGCAATAATAAGTTGTTTACAAATCCCTGCACTGTCACCTTATCACATCTAAACTCCACTTCACATATTGTAAATAAGATGCTCCGATCTCTTTTTCAATCCCAATCATGTTTATATATGCATATGTACGTATGTACGTACGTACGTATGTATATATATATCTCATGTGTATAGGTATGTGTGTGCATATGTGTATGTATATGTATATAAACATACGTGTGTGTGTGTATACACACACACACACATTCTATTTCTACCTCATTTTCTTATGTCTTTCACTGTTACAGTATTATTATTATTATTGCTTATCTTTGCAGACACTGTTTGATGAACATTTTCCTCTACTTGCACCCATCTTGTGTGTGGTTTTTAAGAGCTGACGTAACATGTGAATTTCTTCTCTGCAAGATCAATAAAGTTTATCTATCTACACATGCTGGGGTTTCTGCAGGACAGACTTTAAAGTCTGCACTGTGATCTGAAGTGTTTCTGCCATTTGCGAGCTGCATTCTTCTTCTTCTTGGTCTTTCTGAGGATGTGTTTGAATTGACTATTTAATTCCAGCTCACATTTTGATCTTTGCAGGACGTCAGTTCAATGACAAACAGCTGAATGCATCCATGAGGCGTTTTATCTCCTCTGGCAGATAATCTCTTCATTTAAAAAAAAAAAATCACTAAGTGATAATCGGTTCATTGTTGGGGCAAGGTTTTTGTGAGAAACCGGTGACATTCAGGACCAGGATGAGCCAAGATTTTCAGATCTCCTCAAACGCTTAAGACACGTGGCGGTAGAGTGCGACTCTGAAATCTGAAAGCAGGGAAGATTAAAACGGGAATTACAACATAATCTTAAATAATCCAAGCAGCACAGACAGAGAAGTGCTCGTAATGTGGAGCCAAAGCCATTCTGAGGTCTGACAACGCTGTCAATCAGCGCTGGGATTAAAGTTAAAATTAGCACGTGAACTTTCTGTTAATTTAGCCCCCGTCCCCTCAGCTGGACTTAAAATCTTTAACAAGTACCTCAGTCAGATGGACATCCTGATTACATACTTAATGACATTATTTTCATCCCCACTCAACTGATTCATCTTTCAGTGAATTCAGAGGAAACGATGTGTGACCACCCTCAACGGTCTGAAGGGGGCGCTTGTTTTTAGCTGCTTCCTTAAAGTTTCATCATGAAGAGGGATTTTAAAATGTACAAAGCAATTATTCACAACCAGTGTGGAGTTACCTTAAAGCAATAACTCAAATAACTGTCATTCATCAATGAATCCACCCCAGAGTTTTCCTGAAACACTGTATCAGCCCAGCAGTCGTTGGTGCAAAGCTGGCCGCCGCCATATAACCTCAGCAGGCTGGCAGGCCAGAAACGCTTGGAGAGTACAACATAAACGACATGTGAGATGTTGGTGTGGAGTATTGAGGGTGTGTTGGGTGGGTGGGGTGGGGGGTATTGCCATGCTTAGGGTTGATGGACAGGGTGTTGTGGACAGACAGGAATGAAGGTAGGTAGGAGGTAAGGTAGCAAGGATGCATGTGTGGGTGTGTGTGTGTGGAGAGTTGTACAGGGGAGGAGCCATGTGTAGGGTGGAGTTGTATGTGTTTATGGGGGTTGTGTGTGTGTGTGGAGGGGGGGGGTGGGTATTCATGCAGTTGCGTGTAATTATGTTCTTAGACAGGACACTGGGTCAGAGGATGACCTCCGTTTGCAGCGGCTCACTCGCTCTTGTGCTCCGGATTTGATTTTCCTGTATAGTGGAACCGGTGCAGTTTGTTCAGATAAAAAAAAAAAAAAAATGGACTCTGCTCACAGCAGCAAGTTTGCAGCTCCGAGCAGAACACTGAGTCAAAGAAAAACTAAGAAACAGACGCGTTATCTGCAAAACCCCATCAGAGCAAACATGAATCGGCTCGACGTCAGGTGAAAGTGTGGATCAGCCCCAGCACGGCGTCTGATAATGGAGGCATCTCTGTTCTCGCCTGCTGAGCCACTGGATCCAGTTGTGTAAAGTTGACCTTTTTTGTTGTTATTTTTCCTCATTGTGTTGAAGTGCAGCTTGCCATTCTTGGAGGAAGTTATATTTTTAAAGGAAAGAGGATCAAGCTGAAACCAAATGTCTCAGGGCGGACGGCAGGCAGGCAGCGTCCTCGTCTTCTTATCCAAACTGTTTAAAGTTGGGTTTCAATCGGTTTCGGAGGGATTAAAGTCCGGCAGTTGTTGTCTGCTGCAGGGGGAGCTGAGACCTCCTCAGTGTGTAAAAGAAAATGGAAAGAGTTCATTCTGAGAAACGGCATGCGTGCTGGGTAAATTCTAAGCATCAGGCCAGAAAATTTAAATTTTTGGGAAAAGTGCCCAACTATATACGTTTTTTTTTTTTTTTTTTTTCGGATTCAGAGACATTTAAGATGGTTAACATGAAATAAAACAAACGTCTACACAGTGGGTTTACGTTAAAATAGTCAGCTTGTTACTTTAATTCAGTCTTTCTCACAGAGTGGTTCATGAGTGACCCCTAGTGGTCTGTGGGTATATTGGTAAAATATCACATTGTAAATTGTCATATTCTAACTTTAAAGTGTTTCTCAGACTATCTAAAAGTGATGCCTACATCTATTATATACTGATATCCTGTAGGAGTTGCAAGCAGACAGATTGTTTTTGGGTGTTTGGAGAGCTAGATGGGCTGCAAGATTCCCCCCCCCCCCAAAAAAAGCACATATATATATATATATATATATATATATATATATATATATATATGTCTGTTAGAAAAGTATCAGACCTGTTTTTTTTTTTTTTTTTTTTTTTTGCAAAAACCTGATGGTTCTAAATCAAGCCTGCTTGCATGAGCCGACCTTGAATCTTTGTGCGTATGTGTGAATTTTTTCACGCCTGTCGATTGCATCAGTTGCTGGCAAGCAGCGTTTGAGTGAGGACGTGTGCAGCGCGCTGGGCGGATTTTTATTGCAAGGAAAATGACGGAACGAGTGCAGCAGCGCCATATCAAATTTTCCCAGAAACTGAGCGACAGCCTGGTGGAAACCATTCGGAAGATTCAGACAGCTTTCAGTGACGATGATATGGGAATCACACAGATAAAGGAGCGGTACAACCAGTTTAAAGACATCCGCACAACGGTGGAGCGCGAGCCACGCTCCGGGCGGCCATCAACATGCTGAAATGACCAGCGAATCTGCTTTTGCTCCATCAGAAGCTTTAGGAAAGAATTTCGCCGCCACTTCCTTTTCATGGCCAAATCTTCTGTCACAGTGGAATGTGCCGAAAAAAGCGCTTATGTCCACCTCTTCCGCAATCTCTCCGATAGTCACACAACAGTCCCGCATCACCACAACGTTCACTTTGACAATGAGCTGTGGTCTGATGAGTCCAGATTTCAAATTGTTTTTGGAAATCATGGACGTCGTGTCCTCCGGACAAAAGAGGAAAAAGACCATCCAGATTGTTACCAGCGCAAAGTTCAAAAGCCAGCATCTGTGATGGTATGGGGGTGTGTTAGGGCCCATGGCATGGACAACTTACACATCTGTGATGGCACCATCAATGCTGAAAGGTACATCCAGGTTTTGGAGCAACACATGCTGCCAGCCAAGCAACGTCTTTTTCAGGGACGTCCCTGCTTATTTCAGCAAGACAATGCCAAGACACATTCTACACGTGTTACAACAGCGTGGCTTTGTAGTAAAAGAGTGCGGGTACTAGACTGGCCTGCCTGCAGTCCAGACCTGTCGCCCATTGAAAATGTGTGGCGCATTATGAAGCGCAAAATACGACAACAGAGACCCCGGACTGCTGAACAACTGAAGTCGTACATCAAGCAAGAATGGGAAAGAATTCCACCTACAAAGCTTCAACAATTAGTGTCCTCAGTTCCCATGTGCTTATTGAGTGTTGTTAAAAGGAAAGGTGATGTAACACAGTGGTAAACATACCACTGTCCCAGCATTTTTGAAACGTGTTGCAGGCATCCATTTCAAAATGAGCAAATATTTGTACAAAAACAATAAAGTTTATCAGTTTGAACATTAAATATCTTGTCTTTGTGGTGTATTCAACTGAATATAGGTTGAAGAGAATTTGCAAATCATTGTATTCTGTTTTTATTTACATTTTACACAACATCCCAACTTCATTGGAATTGGGGTTGTAGTAGGCCTCCATCAGTCAAGATTGACCATGGATAATTTCATCCTATCCTGTGTCTGGTAGATTGGGGCAGCATCTCATGTGACTATAGAGACTGATCCGAGAGTGACAGTCCCTGTTGCAGTGGTCACATCTGTAGGTGGTCTCTGGTCTGTTGGAGCTGTTTTCCTTCCTGCGCACACGCCTTTCCATTGCATCTGTAACCAGCTTCTGTTCCCCTAACTTAAGTTGTTGCTTAAGGGTACATTTCCACCTCGGGCAGTTTTCTGCGAGGCTCTCCCAGTTGTAGATGTTTATATCAAGAGCTTTCATGTCTTTCTTCCATACGTCTTTGTATCGCAGCAGAGGGTGGCCGATGTTTCTCCTGACCATTGCCAACTCGCCATAAAGAACATCTTTGGGAATACGCCCATCCTCCATGCGATGAACATGACCCAGCCAGTGCAGTCTGCGTCGTCTAAGGAGAGTATGCATGCTCGGAAGGTCAGCGCGAGACAGCACCTCGGTGTTTGGCACTCTATCCTCCCATGATATGCCTAGAATGCGGCGAATGCTAAGTAGGTGGAATGTATTGAGCTTCCTTTCTTGTCTGGCATATGTGGTCCAGGTCTCACTACTATACAAAAGAGTACTGATAACACAGGCGCTGTAAACTGCCATCTTGGTTCGTACAGTCAGTTTGGGGTTTGTTCACACCTTAGTTGATAGGCGAGTGAATGTTGTGGCTGCCTTTCCAATTCTCTTGTCAATTTCAGTGTCAAGGGAGAGGTTGTTGGTGATAGTAGAACCAAGGTAGGTGAATTGGTGGACGACTTCCAGAGCATAGTTGTCAGTGTTGATGTTAGGTGGCGTCACGGTATTCTGTCCTAGGATATTGGTTTACTTCAGGCTGATTGTCAAGCCAAAGTTTTTGCAAGCCTGGGAGAACCTGCTCATCAGTGACTGCAATTCTTGTTGAGAGTGGGCAACAACTGCTGCATCATCGGCAAACAGCATGTCTCTGATGAGAACGTTGCGAACTTTAGTTTGAGCTCTGAGGCGGGAAAGGTTGAAAAGCCCACCATCTGATCTGGTGCGTAGGTGGACTCCCTCAGTTGCTGTTCCGAAGAAGAAGATTACCTTCACAAGTAGATGATATCTCGGCAGCGAGGTGGAGATGACATCCGGCTTTTATGGAGTGATGAAATGATGGGTGACAGCTGTCATGAGTTGATGTATGACAGCTGTCACTCCCGGTTGTGTCCGTGGCGGCAGCGCCCTCTCGTGCCTGAAGCCCACACTTCAGGCAGGGCGCCCTCTGGTGGTGGGCCAGCAGTACCTCCTCTTCTGGCGGCCCACACAACAGGACCCCCCCTCAACGGGCGCCTCCTGGCGCCTGACCAGGCTTGTCTGGGTGACGTCGGTAGAAGTCGGCCAGGAGGTCCGGGTCCAGGATGAAGCTCCTCTTCACCCAGGAGCGTTCTTCAGGTCCATACCCCTCCCAGTCCACCAGATACTGAAACCCCCGGCCCTTCCGTCGGACGTCCAGGAGCCTGCAAACCGTCCATGCAGGCTCCCCATCGATGATCCGGGCAGGAGGTGGCGCCGGTCCGGGAGCACAGAGGGGTGAGGTGTGGTGTGGCTTGATCCGGGAAACATGAAAAACCAGGTGGACCCGCAGTGAAGCTGGGAGCTGGTGCTTCACTGCGGCCGGACTGAGGACTTTGAGGATCTTGAATGGACCAATATACCTGTCCTTGAGTTTGGGTGAGTCCACTTGGAGGGGGATGTCCTTTGTTGAAAGCCACACCTCTGCCCGGGCTGGTAAGCAGGGGCCCGGGGAACGCCAGCGGTCTGCATGGACCTTAGCCCTCGTCCGGGCCTTCAACAAGGCAGAACGGGCAGTACGCCACACCCGACGGCATCTTCGCAGGTGGGCCTGGACCGAGGGCACACCGACCTCTCCCTCCACCACGGGGAACAATGGGGGCTGGTACCCCAGACACACCTCAAATGGGGAGAGGCCGGTGGCAGAGGACACCTGGCTGTTATGGGCGTACTCGATCCAGGCCAGATGGTGACTCCAGGCCGACGGGTGCGCAGATGTAACACAGCGGAGGGCCTGTTCAAGTTCTTGGTTGGCCCGCTCTGCCTGTCCATTCGTCTGAGGGTGATACCCGGACGAGAGTCTCACGTTGGCCCCCAGTTCTCTGCAGAAACTCCTCCAGACCTGTGAGGAGAACTGAGGACCACGGTCCGAGACAATGTCAGTTGGTATCCCATGCAGACGTACGACGTGGTGGACCAGGAGGTCTGCTGTCTCCTGGGCTGTAGGGAGCTTCGGGAGGGCCACGAAGTGGGCCGCCTTGAAGAAACGGTCCACTATCGTGAAGATGGTCGTCATGCCCTGGGACGGCGGGAGGCCCGTGACAAAGTCCAGGCCAATGTGAGACCAGGGGCGACGAGGCACCGGAAGCGGTTGCAGAAGTCCTTGTGTCTTGGAGTGGTCTGCCTTGCCCCTGGCACAGGTGGTGCAGGCCTGGACATACTCCCGGACGTCGGCCTCCATGGACGCCCACCAGAAGCGCTGCCGGACAACTGCCATGGTCCTACGCACCCCTGGATGACAGGAGAGCTTGGACCTGTGACAGAAGTCCAAGACTGCAGCTCTGGACTCTGGTGGGACGTATAAATGGTTCTTTGGTCCAGTTCCGGGGTCCGGGCTCCATGCCAGGGCCTCCCGGACGGTCTTCTCCACGTCCCAGGTGAGGGTGGTCACGATAGTGGACTCCGGAATGATGGGCTCCGGTGGATCCGACAGCTCAGTCTTGACCTCATCTTCATGCACCCGGGACAAGGCATCCGATCTCTGGTTCTTGGTCCCGGGGCGGTAGGTGATTCGGAAGTCAAAACGCCCAAAGAACAGTGACCAGCGGGCTTGCCTGGGGTTCAGCCGCTTGGCGGTCTTGATATACTCCAGGTTCCGATGGTCAGTGAAAACCGTGAACGGCACAGACGCTCCCTCCAACAGGTGTCTCCACTCCTCAAGAGCCTCTTTCACCGCAAGGAGTTCTCGATTGCCGACGTCATAGTTCCGTTCAGCTGGGGTCAACCTGCGAGAAAAGTAGGCACACGGGTGAAGAACCTTATCGGTCTCTCTGCTCTGGGATAGCACGGCTCCTATCCCTGAGTCAGAGGCGTCCACTTCAACCACGAACTGGCGGCTAGGGTCGGGCTGCACCAGAACTGGTGCAGACGAGAACCGGCGTTTCAACTCCTTGAACGCGGCTTCGCACCGATCCGACCAGGTGAAGGGGACTTTTGGAGAGGTCAGGGCTGTCAGGGGGCTAACTACCTGACTGTAGCCCTTAATGAACCTCCTGTAGAAATTTGCGAAGCCGAGGAACTGTTGCAGCTTCCTACGGCTTGTTGGTTGGGGCCAATCTCTCACCGCCGCAACCTTGGCCGGATCAGGGGCGACGGAGTTGGAGGAGATGATGAAACCCAGGAAGGACAAAGAGGTGCGGTGAAACTCACACTTCTCACCCTTCACAAACAGCCGCTTCTCCAACAACCGCTGCAGGACCTGACGTACATGCTGGGCATGAGTCTCAGGGTCCGGGGAAAAGATGAGTATCTCATCCAGATATACGAAGACGAATCGGTGCAGGAAGTCCCGCAAGACATCATTAACCAAAGCTTGGAACGTCGCGGGGGCATTAGTGAGGTTGAACGGCATGACCAGGTACTCAAAATGACCTAATGGGGTGTTAAATGCCGTCTTCCATTCGTCTTCCTTCCGGATCCGAACCAGGTGATACGCATTCCTAAGGTCCAGTTTGGTGAAAATTTGGGCTCCATGCAGGGGTGTGAACACTGAATCCAACAGAGGTAAAGGGTATCGATTACGAACCGTTATGTCGTTCAGCCCCCTGTAATCAATGCATGGACGGAGTCCGCCATCTTTCTTGCCCACAAAAAAGAAACTCGCACCCATCGGGGAGGTGGAATTCTGGATCAGCCCGGCAGCTAATGAGTCCCGGATGTAGGTCTCCATTGATTCGCGCTCAGGACGTGAGAGGTTGTACAGCCTGCTGGACGGGTACTCAGCACCCGGGACCAAA
This sequence comes from Thalassophryne amazonica, assembly GCF_902500255.1. Lineage (NCBI taxonomy): Eukaryota > Metazoa > Chordata > Actinopteri > Batrachoidiformes > Batrachoididae > Thalassophryne > Thalassophryne amazonica. The sequence continues at coordinate 4,888,318 of NC_047116.1, read as the reverse complement.
TCAATGGCACAATCGTACGGACGGTGCGGGGGAAGGGTGAGCGCCAGATCCTTGCTGAAGACGTCAGCAAGGTCGTGGTACTCAACCGGCACCGCCGTCAGATTGGGAGGGACTTTAACCTCCTCATTAGCATTTACACCGGGAGGAACCGAGGATCCTAAACACTTCCGGTGGCAGGTTTCGCTCCACTGAGTCACAACCCCAGACGGCCAATCAATCCGGGGATTGTGTTTAATCATCCATGGGAAGCCCAAAATCACGCGGGAGGTAGGAGTTACAAAAAACTCAATCTCTTCCCGGTGATTCCCAGACACTACCAGGGTTACAGGTAGTGTCTTGTGTGTGATAAAAGGGAGAAGAGTGTCATCTAGTGCTCGCACCTTCACTGGCGAAGAAAGCGCCACCAGAGGGAGCCCTACCTCCCTTGCCCATCTGCTATCCAGCAGATTCCCTTCTGACCCCGTGTCCACCAGTGCTGGGGCTTGAAGGGTTAAATCCCCGCTCAGGATTTTAACTGGGAGTCGTGTTGACAGATGTGTATGACCCACGTGAATGTTTTGACCCTTCCCCTCAGCCCAGTCTCTAAGGGCGGGCGTTTGTGTTTTGACCGTTTGAGGCAGTCTCTGCTGATGCTCACTCGAGCCGCAGACAAAACACTCCCCGCGGACCAGCCTCCTCTGTCTGAATGTGACCCTGCTTGTGTCCCTAGCACCGTCAGCAGGGGGAGCTGTAGCCACACGGAGCGCTGTGGCTGTGGAGCGTGGGGAAGACGGCTCTCTTTCGGACCCGGGAGGAAGAGGGACGGCTTGTGCCTGACCACGCCCTTCGCCTCACTCCCGTCGGCGTTCTTCTAACCGATTGTCCAATCGTATAACCAAATCGATAAGCTCATCCAAATCCCGCGGTTCCTCCTTAGCCACCAGGTGCTCCTTCAGGACCGACGACAGTCCGTTTATGAAGGCGCCGCGGAGCGCAGTCATATTCCAGCCGGATCTCGCAGCCGTGATGCGGAAGTCAACTGCATATTCGGCTGCGCTGCGGCACCCCTGTCTCATTGACAGCAGCACGGTAGACGCGGTTTCGCCTCTGTTAGGGTGATCAAAAACAGTTCTGAGCTCCCTCACAAACCCAGTATAAGAGGCGAGGAGCGATGAACTCTGTTCCCAAAGCGCTGTAGCCCAAGCGCGTGCCTCGCCTCGAAGCAAATTAATCACGTAAGCCACCTTGCTGGCGTCAGACGCGTACATCACGGGACGTTGTGCAAAGACGAGCGAACACTGCATAAGAAAGTCCGCTCACGTCTCCACACAACCTCCGTACGGCTCTGGGGGGCTTATGTATGCTTCAGGGGATGGTGGTGGGGGTCGTGGAATGTCTGTATTCGGCACCGGGTCGGCAGGAGGAGGAGCTGCAGCAGCGCCCTGAGCGCGCGCTTCCACCTGCGCGGTGAGAGCCTCCATCCTGCGATTAAGGATGATGTTTTGCTCGGTTATCAGGTCCATCCGAGCGGTAAAGGCGGTTAGGATGTGCTGCAACTCACCAATCACGCCTCCAGCCATCGCCTGCGCACCCTGCTCTTCCATTGGCTGTCCAACAGATGGTTGACGCCCCTCGGGATCCATGACGATGGCCGAGATATCCTGTTGGGGAAAGTGTAGTGACACGGACCCACAACAGGGGGCGCAAATGAACAGTCAATAGATGAGCCAAAAGGTAACAATTTAATGTTGTGAATGTGCACAACGAATATACAGACAATCTCAGAATCTGATAGCAGTCAATACACAAAGGTGACGTGTGGGCAGGCTCGAGGATAGAAGACGTCTGTCCTGAGAAGAGCCGGAACCACACGATTTCCGCCGCCACCGAACCTGGTGAATACTGGAGCCGCCAAGTCCCGAATTCCCAGGTGATCACCGTCCCCGACTGTTGGATCTGGTACTGCTGGCGAGGAGCACAAACAGTGAGACGTGGGTGTGTGCACACCCAGTAACAAAAACAGTCAGAAGGTGGAAAGTCACCTCCACCTCTAATCACACACTCGTGCAGCTCCTGTTAACCACTTATCTGGTTGGGGTGTGAAGCGAAGCCGTCGCTGATCACACCAAAACGCCAATCCCACAGATAAGGCAACACCCACAGGAAAACGGCTGCAAAGAAGTTCAGACTATAAAGTCAGTGTTAAGTTCAGATACAGCAGAGAATATTACCTTCACAGGTAGATGATATCTCGGCAGCGAGGTGGAGATGACATCCGGCTTTTATGGAGTGATGAAATGATGGGTGACAGCTGTCATGAGTTGATGGGTGACAGCTGTCACTCCCGGTTGTGTCCGTGGCGGCAGCGCCCTCTCGTGCCTGAAGCCCGCACTTCAGGCAGGGCGCCCTCTGGTGGTGGGCCAGCAGTACCTCCTCTTCTGGCGGCCCACACAACACTATCCCCTTTGTTCTTGTAGAGAGTGGTGATCTTAGCATCTCTCATGTCTTGTGGAACAGCTCCTTCCCGCCAGCACTTGTGCAGAACTTCATGGATAGGATGAAGAAGAGAAGTTTTGCAGTGCTTGACAAGATCCAGTGGGATCCCATCACTGCCTGGGGCTTTGCCTGTGGCCAAGCTGTCAGTGGCCTTGCTGAGCTTGTCCAAAGTTGGATCCACATCCAGTTCTGCCATCATTGGCAGGCGTTCAACTGCATCAAGTGCTGGTGGTGTCACAATGTTCTCCTTGGAATAGAGTTTGGAGTAATGTTCTACCCATCTCTCCATCTGTTGGCTCTTGTCAGTGATTACTTCCCCAGTGGATGACCTAATTGGGGCTCTTTTACACTGAACAGGGCCCAGAGCCTTTTTAATACCATCATACATCCCTCTGATGTTCCCTGTATCAGCAGCCGTCTGAATGCTTAGGCTCAACTCTGTCCTGTACTCATTAGTACAGCATCTGACAGTATACTGAACCCTGCTACGTGCAGTCTTGAGAATTTGCAGGTTCCTTGCAGTTGGAGACCTTTTGTATTTGGCATAGGCAGCACGCTTAATATCAGTGACAGGTGTCAACTCGCTAGACTTGGCTTCAAACCAGTCGTGTGTTTTTTGGGTCTTTTCCAAAAGTTATTAGAGCTGTTTTATGCATTGCATCACAAAGGGCTTCCCATTTAGCTGTTGTGCAGTCCTCAGGTTTAGTGGCAGGAAGTTCCTGCTCAAAAGCTCTGGCGAACTGTTCTACAAGGTCTGGCTGGGACATCAATGTGGGAGTACCCCGGCATCTTGGTGTGATGGAACTTTTTTGGCTGTAGCCTGATTTTGCAGTAAACCAGCAAATGGTCTATGTCACAGTCTGCACTGCGGTAGGAGCATGTATGGAGAACACTCTTGATGTCAGTGCGTCTGACCAGTATGAGATCCAGCTGATGCCAGTGCTTTGATCGCGGATGCATCCAGGAGACCTTGTGTTGGGGCTTGGTCTTAAAGTATGAGTTAGCAATGCACAGATTGTGGTAGGCATACAACTTGAGCAGACGTTGCCCGTTTTCGTTCAACTTGCCAACGCCAAACTGGCCAAGGCAAGCAGGCCATGAGTCATGGTCTGCGCCCACCCTAACATTGAAGTCACCCAAGAGGATGAGTTGCTCATTGCCCGGGATGCGACGGACGACGAATGAGAGGTCCTCATAGAATGCATCCTTGGTGTTAACACAACCCCAGGGCATATCCACATACCCTGGTGGACCTGCAGGTAGTGCCTCATTGGGTAGCCGTTGACCCACCCATGCCAGAGCCTCGTTAGTCTAAGTCCAGGGTGCACCACGTGGAGGGGAGGATGGTAGTAAGGCCAGGACTGGGAAGGCTACCGACGTTCACCTTGTCAGCCCACACAGAATGTGAACCTATCCCAGGCAGGCCTGTAAGTGCTTGCACCTGCTGACCCACTGACACTGGCCAATTGGGGTTGTAATAATAATAATAATGACATTTATAAAATGGGGCTTATCTTCACAATTAACTGGATTATTTGAGGGAGAAAAAGAATCACATTTGATTTCATTGACATGGGAATGCTGTTAACATTTCAGTTTAGATTTTCTTTTGATCCACAGATGAAGAGCAAAAATTCGGGGGGAAAAAAAGGCAAACACTACATTATCAAATTTCTGTCTAACCTAAAACTTTAGCAGATTAGTTAATGGTCAGAATTTACACATGTAGCCTAATATTTACAAAGATCATGCTAAATATTTAGCTAAATGTTGAGACAAATATGCACCTAAATAAAAGAGCTAATTGTTCCTCTCTGATAGACAGAGTAATAAAGTGTCTGATAACATACATTTAGCATGTAAGGGCATGTTTATTCAAATCTACAATTCATGGATGTTTTGGTTTAGAGCTATATTGTATCCTGCATTCCTTTGATGTCAATTTCAATTGCAATTTTAGGGGCATTTCTAAAATATTAATAATAAAATAATTTAGAAAAATGGCTGTTTATGCAAAAAAAAAAATATTTTTTTTGGGGGGGGGGGGGGGGGGGTGCTCACAGGGTTGTCTTGTCTGGCGAGTAATTCAGTGTAGAACCGCCACTGGTCCTTGGTCTGAAAACGTCCTTTAGGCGACAGAAGTAAACCTCTCCAAAGTGTTTAACATCAGTGTTTTAAAGTCTGGTTCTAAAACCTGAATGATTTATACAGTAGTGTTCAGAATAATAGTAGCGCTATGTGGCTAAAAAGATTAATCCAGGTTTTGAGTATATTTCTTATTGTTACATGGGAAACAAGGTACCAGTAGATTCAGTAGATTCTCACAAATCCAACAAGACCAAGCATTCATGATATGCACACTCTTAAGGCTATGAAATTGGGCTATTAGTAAAAAAAAAGTAGAAAAGGGGGTGTTCACAATAGTAGTACCATCTGGCGTTGACGCTACAAACTCAAAACTATTATGTTCAAACTGCTTTTTTAGCAATCCTGTGAATCACTAAACTAGTATTTAGTTGTATAACCACAGTTTTTCATGATTTCTTCACATCTGCGAGGCATGGAGTCAACCAACTTGTGGCACCTTTCAGCTGTTATTCCACTCCAAGATTCTTTAACAGCATTCCACAATTTATTCACATTTCTTGGTTTTGCTTCAGAAACAACATTTTTGATGTCACCCCACAAGTTCTCAATTGGATTTAGGTCCGGGGATTGGGCGAGCCACTCCAAAACATTAATTTTGTTGGTTTGGAACCAAGATTTTGCTGGTTTCGCTGTGCTTGGGGTCATTGTCTTGTTGAAACACCCATTTCAAGGGCATGTCCTCTTCAGCATAAGGCAACATGACCTCTTCCTATTTTGCAAAACTGCAACCGAAATGCTTTGTCCCCTCGTACAGCTCACATGACCTTCTATATGGCCTGGTAGTTGTGGACAGAAGAGATGGAGGGTTTGTTAAAACTTTAAGAGATAGTATTGAAAGGAAAACCCAGCAGTCCTTCCAACAAACGTAGTCATTTTGAATTTTTTTTTTATGTAAACATTTTGAAAATATTGCTTAGCGTTTGCGCAACTCTGTCAGCTGGTATAGACAAATAATGTGTCCAACTGAATTGTTTGTGTGACATTAGAGCACAACATGTCGTGAGTTTGTAAAATTATTGAAAGTTAACGTCAGATATTTGTGTAGGATTTTATTTTTGAATTAACTTGAGGCATTTGCATGACGTCATTGATCTGCTTCCACGCAAAAAACAAAACACTGCTAGTAGTAGTAAGAAATTGCTTTTTTAGTCCAGCACGTGGACATTTACAGTGCGACAGCAGCAGTGGTAATAGAAGGAATTGTGCAACAATCGGGCAGTGTAAAGTGTGCAAATAGAAGGAAAATGCAAATACTTACTAATCAAGAGAATGGTGGGGGTGGGGGGGGGGGGGGGAGATAAATCAAAATCAAATCAAATCAATTTTACTTATATAGCGCCAAATCACAACAAACAGTTGCCCCAAGGCGCCTTATATTGTAAGGCAAGGCCATACAATAATTACGGAAAAACCCCAATGGTCAAAACGACCCCCTGTGAGCAAGCACTTGGCAACAGTGGGAAGGAAAAACTCTCTTTTAACAGGAAGAAACCTCCAGCAGAACCAGGCTCAGGGAGGGGCAGTCTTCTGCTGGGACTGGTTGGGGCTGAGGGAGAGAACCAGGAAAAAGACATGCTGTGGAGGGGAGCAGAGATCAATCACTAATGATTAAATGCAGAGTGGTGCATACAGAGCAAAAAGAGAAAGAAACACTCAGTGCATCATGGGAACCCCCCAGCAGTCTAAGTCTATAGCAGCATAACTAAGGGATGGTTCAGGGTCAACTGATCCAGCCCTAACTATAAGCTTTAGCAAAAAGGAAAGTTTTAAGCCTAATCTTAAAAGTAGAGAGGGTGTCTGTCTCCCTGATCCGAATTGGGAGCTGGTTCCACAGGAGAGGAGCCTGAAAGCTGAAGGCTCTGCCTCCCATTCTACTCTTACAAACCCTAGGAACTACAAGTAAGCCTGCAGTCTGAGAGAGAAGCGCTCTATTGGGGTGATATGGTACTATGAGGTCCCTAAGATAAGGTGGGACCTGATTATTCAAAACCTTATAAGTAAGAAGAAGAATTTTAAATTCTATTCTAGAATTAACAGGAAGCCAATGAAGAGAGGCCAATATGGGTGAGATATGCTCTCTCCTTCTAGTCCCCGTTAGTACTCTAGCTGCAGCATTTTGAATTAACTGAAGGCTTTTCAGGGAACTTTTAGGACAACCTGATAATAATGAATTACAATAGTCCAGCGTAGAGGAAATAAATGCATGAATTAGTTTTTCAGCATCACTCTGAGACAAGACCTTTCTAATTTTAGAGATATTGCCCAAATGCAAAAAAGCAGTCCTACATATTTGTTTAATATGTGCGTTGAATGACATATCCTGATCAAAAATGACTCCATAATTAACCTTAGTGTGTGAAGAAGATTCCCCATTTACATGAACAAATTGTAATCTATTAGATAAATATGATTTTAACCACCGCAGCGCAGTGCCTTTAATACCTATGGCATGCTCTAATCTCTGTAATAAAATTTTTATGGTCAACAGTATCAAAAGCAGCACTGAGGTCTAACAGAACAAGCACAGAAATGAGTCCACTGTCTGAGGCCATAAGAAGATCATTTGTAACCTTCACTAATGCTGTTTCTGTACTATGATGAATTCTAAAACCTGACTGAAACTCTTCAAATAGACCATTCCTCTGCAGATGATCAGTTAGCTGTTTTACAACTACCCTTTCAAGAATTTTTGAGAGAAAAGGAAGGTTGGAGATTGGCCTATAATTAGCTAAGATAGCTGGGTCAAGTGATGGCTTTTTAAGTAATGGTTTAATTACTGCCACCTTAAAAGCCTGTGGTACATAGCCAACTAATAAAGATAGATTGATCATATTTAAGATCGAAGCATTAATTAATGGTAGGGCTTCCTTGAGCAGCCTGGTAGGAATGGGGTCTAATAGACATGGTGATGGTTTGGAGGAAGTAACTAATGAAAATAACTCAGACAGAACAATCTAACCAAATACCGGCATCACTGAAAGCAGCCAAAGATAACGATACGTCTTTGGGATGGTTATGAGTAATTTTTTCTCTAATAGTTTTTATTAGCAAAGAAAGTCATGAAGTCATTACTAGTTAAAGTTAAAGGAATACTCGGCTCAATAGAGGTCTGCCTCTTTGTCAGCCTGGCTACAGTGCTGAAAAGAAACCTGGGGTTGTTCTTATTTTCTTCAATTAGTGATGAGTAGTAAGATGTCCTAGCTTTACGGAGGGCTTTTTTATAGAGCAACAGACTCTTTTTCCAGGCTAAGTGAAGATCTTCTAAATTAGTGAGACACCATTTCCTCTCCAACTTACGGGTTATCTGCTTTAAGCTGCGAGTTTGTGAGTTATACCACAGAGTCAGGCACTTCTGATTTAAAGCTCTCTTTTTCAGAGGAGCTACAGCATCCAAAGTTGTCTTCAATGAGGATGTAAAACTATTGACGAGATACTCTATCTCACTTACAGAGTTTAGGTAGCTACTCTGCACTGTGTTGGTATATGGCATTAGAGAACATAAAGAAGGAATCATATCCTTGAACCTAGTTACAGTGCTTTCTGAAAGACTTCTAGTATAATGAAACTTATTCCCCACTGCTGGGTAGTCCATCAGAGTAAATGTAAATGTTATTAAGAAATGATCAGACAGAAGGGAGTTTTCAGGGAATACTGTTAAGTCTTCAGTTTCCATACCATAAGTCAGAACAAGATCTAAGATATGATTAAAGTGGTGGGTGGAATCATTTACATTTTGAGCAAAGCCAATTGAGTCTAATAATAGATTAAATGCAGTGTTGAGGCTGTCATTCTCAGCATCTGTGTGGATGTTAAAATCGCCCACTATAATTATCTTATCTGAGCTAAGCACTAAGTCAGACAAAAGGTCTGAAAATTCACAGAGAAACTCACTAACGACCAGGTGGACGATAGATAACAACAAATAAAACTGGTTTTTGGGACTTCCAATTTGGATGGACAAGACTAAGAGTCAAGCTTTCAAATGAATTAAAGCTCTGTCTAGGTTTTTGATTAATTGATAAGCTGGAATTGAAGATTGCTGCTAATCCTCCGCCTCAGCCCGTGCTACGAGCATTCTGGCAGTTAGTGTGACTCGGGGGTGTTGACTCATTTAAACTAACATATTCATCCTGCTGTAACCAGGTTTCTGTAAGGCAGAATAAATCAATATGTTGATCAATTATTATATCATTTACTAACAGGGACTTAGAAGAGAGAGACCTAATGTTTAATAGACCACATTTAACTGTTTTAGTCTGTGGTGCAGTTGAAGGTGCTATATTATTTTTTCTTTTTGAATTTTTATGCTTAAATAGATTTTTACTGGTTATTGGTGGTCTGGGAGCAGGCACCGTCTCTGCGGGGATGGGGTAATGAGGGGATGGCAGGGGGAGAGAAGGTGCAGAGAGGTGTGTAAGACTACAACTCTGCTTCCTGGTCCCAACCCTGGATAGTCACGGTTTGGAGGATTTAAGAAAATTGGCCAGATTTCTAGAAATGAGAGCTGCTCCATCCAAAGTGGGATGGATGCCGTCTCTCCTAACAAGACCAGGTTTTCCCCAGAAGCTTTGCCAATTATCTATGAAGCCCACCTCATTTTTTTAAAGAAATACTATGAACATTGTGAGATAGTATATACAGTATATGTGTACAGTAAAACACATTTAATAGACGTATTGCAGAGCTTATTGACCTGGGATATATGTTAATAACAATACACACTTCCTGGATGGAAGGACCTGCGAGCCCTCACCTCCTTCACACACTTGGGGTGAATCAGTCTGTCGCTGAAGGAGCTGTCCAGTGCTGTGATAACATCCTACAATGCTACAATTTGTTTTTAAAGTTTTATTTCTGAGGATTAGCATGCCAACTACTGTAAAAACATTCAGCTTGAAACCACATGAGGCTGGAGATCGGTGTTTAGCGTCGGATTGGGTCTCAAACCCTCACCTTGGTCTGTACCTTCCTTGAGTAATGGGCTTTGTATTCTGGTACAGCGACACCTGCTGGCAGCAGGGTCTGACCTGAGTGAGGACAGGATGTTTGGGAAGTTGTCCTCGGCGCGGGCCGCTGTTTACTCAGCTGCTCACACTTTCTCCGTGACACTCGTCTCACCCTTCCTTTGGCGTGTCGCTATCATTGTCCCACTGAGCTAAGTGTTGTGGTGGAGCTGTTTTTATTCTCCGAGGTGAAGTCTGAGATAAAATTCTGCAGGTTTTCTGAAACAATGGAGGGTTCCTTTGCGGCGTGACCGCTGCACCGCTATCAGTAACAGCAGCGGCTGACACAGTGAAATTCATACCTTTCAGCGGCGGTGCTCAAACCTTCTGTTGTGTGTACGGAGACACTTTGACACCTGCGGGACCCCCACATGTCGTGCGGCGCTCATGGAAAGAACGCTAACACAAACAGAAAGAAACCAAAGCAGTCAGAGGTTGACGGTGTGACAGAGCGGCTTGAGGTGGACGAAAGGTCAGCGTGCCTGACACCGATACGGGGTTGGTGGAGGGATCTACCATCCGCCAAAGTGTTTCTATAATATGATGCTGCGTTAGAAAAGAGCAACAACGGTTAGTGTGTGAAATATAATCTGTTCAGCAGGAGAACAATTTGCTCTTTCCTTATTCGTCTCCACCTGTTCTTACCTTAAATCTTAGATCGCAAAAGATTGCCAAGTATCTACATGAATACAAGGAATCTGACTTTGGTTTGAACTGTACTCTCGCCCTACCAGCATGTTTAAATATACACTAAACCAGAGATGCCCAGCCGTTTCTGAATCAAGATCTACTTTTAAAGTTGACAGTCTATCAAGATCTACCAGGCCATATTGAAACCCATAGCCTAGCCAGGGGCGCCAAAAAGGGGAGAATAAGGAGAAGGATTCTAGGGGCCCATGATTGACAGGGGCCCAGAGAGGTCCTGAATACAGTTACAATACTGACAAAATAATATGGGGGGTGGTCCAGTAAGATTTCTTTTCATGGGGCCCAAAATTCCTGGTGCAAAGAATAAGCACAAGTAGGCCTCGGACTGGCCCGTAACGACACAGCAGCAAACAACCCAAATAATATAAAGCCTAATTCAAGTTGGAAAAGCTGTTCCCTACCTTAGCGGGACTTCTGGCACTGAGGCGGCAGCTAGTCTCTTATAGTCTGGACAGGAGGAGCTGAGTGCAGTCGTAAGCAGGCTGCAATGTGGTCATCAGTCATGGTGGATCTGAATTTTAACTTGATTTTCATGTGTGAAATTGCAGACTCACACAAATATGTTGATCCAAAAAGTACAGACCAATTCCGTGCAGTTTGTCTGAGGTCAGGGTGCTTCTCTTTCTGTATTAGATTCCAGAATTAGACATTCATGTATGTTCTGACTACACCAGAGGACCAACTATTCCATCTCCTGTCTGTATGCAGCCTCATCACCATCCTGGATGAGACCGGTGATGGTGATGTCGTCCGCAAACTTCAGGGGTTTAACAGAGAGCTTCACTGAGGTGCAGTCGTTTGTATAGCGGGACCAGAGCAGTGGGGAGAGCACACACCCCTGAGGGGCGCCATTGCTGATTGCCCGTGTGCTGGATGTGATGCTCCCCAGCCTCACCTCCTGTGTCCTGTACATCAGGAAGTTGAAGATCCGCTGACAGGCGGGAGCTGGCACAGCGAGGTTGGAGAGTTTTTGGTGGAGAATGTGTTGAATGCCGAGCTGAAGTCGACAAACGGGATCCTCATGTACGTCCCTGCAGAGTCCAGGCGCTGCAGAATGTAATGTAGTCCCATGTTGACTGGATCCTCAACTGACCTGTTTTCCCGGTAGGTAAACTGCAGGGGCTCCAGCAGGGGTCCTGTGATGTCCTTCAGGTTGCTCAACACCAGCCGTTCAGAAGACTTGGCTTTTTGGTTGAGAATTTATTTTTCAGCCTGTCAGAGTTGCTTCTCTTTGCTACTCTGATCTCCTTTGTCAGCATGTTTCTAGCCTGCTTGTACAGGAGCCTGTCTCTACTTCTGTGGTCCTCCTCCTTGGCCTGGCAGAACTGCCTCAGTTTCCCATTAAACAGCGGTTTGTTATTGCTGTCTGTGCAGAAGGTTTTGGTCTGCACACACGGGTCCTCACAAAAACTGATGTAAGCGGTCACAAAGTCCATGAATGTCTGGATTCAGCTTCAAAGATGCTCCAGTCTGTGCAGTCAGAACAGGCCCATAGCTCCTGCCTCTACTTATCTGTCCACTTCTTACCGGCTTCACTACAGACTTTAGATTTCACTGCAGATTTTAATTTCTGCCTGTAGGTAGGAATGAGGTGGATCACACAGTGATCAGTCCCAAAGCTGCACGGGGAACAGAGCGGTAGGCTTCCTTTAGTGTGGTGTGGCAGTGGTGAAGAATGTTCGTGTCTCAGGTGGGACACATGATGTGCTGTCTGTATTTATGCAGTTTGTGGTTGAGATTTGCTGTGTTAAAGTCCCCCCCGAATGATGAGCAAGGAGTCTGGATGCTTCCTCTCCATGTCTGTGATTTAGTCAGTGAGCTGCTGCTGCTGCACCTCCTTTACACACGCCTGGGCTGGAATGTAAACTCCGACCAGCACAAATGAGGAGAACTCCGGCTGTGAATAGATAAGACTTTATTGATCTCACAGTGGAGAAATTCACAATAGAACAGGTGACAGTTTATGAAAAATGTTTCCAGCTGAGGGCTGCACATCCTCTTCAACACTGTGACGTCTGTACACCAACCTTCATTTATATAAAAACATGTTCCGCCTCCTCTCGTCTTCCCAAAGAGCTCCATTACGCAGTCTGCATGCAGCAGCTGGAAGCTTGGCAGGTGCAGAGCGCTGTCAGGGATGTGTTCACTGAGCAAGGTTTCAGTGAAACACAGTGCGGGAGATCTGCCAAAGTCTTGAGTTTTTCCTGTTGAGGAGCATCAATTCATCCGTCTTGTTCAACAGAGAGCATATGTTTGTGAGGTAAATGGCCGGGAGCGCGGAGCTCAGCCCCTGCCACCAGAGTTTCATGAGTGCTCCTGCTCGCTTTCCCCGCCTGCGTCTCCTTTAAACTCCCTGCAGAGCTGCTCCACCAAAACAGCTGTGAAACACACTGGTTTGGTGAAAAATGGAGGAAACATTCTGACAGATGACAGTCCAGTGTTTATAAGAGACCAAAAAAGGAGAGCAGAGTGCCAAAAAAAAACCCACAAAACGCACAAAGTACGAGGCCATCTTGTTTCACCTTTTCGATAAAAAAGTAGATTGTGAACAACATATGATTTGAGCACGAAAAAAGATTTCAGTCATACTTTTTATTTTTTCCATTAATCGCTGTATTTATGGTTTGTTGTGATGTAGGTGGGGTCAACTACAGGATTCATGATGGCTGTTCTGGGTCTCTGTAGAAAACCTACAAGTGAGGTCATGCAGGCTTTGAACAATATATATGCGGTCTGTGATCCCTATCTCAGTACTCGGCTGTGCTGATGGATGCACCGTTTCCCCAAATTATAATCACAGAAATCAATGATCAATTGTGAAATCAATCAATTGTGCGTCAGAATCTGCTTTAAAAAAAACACCTTTCTTGCGTCGAGGCCTACCTCTGTCAGAAAGAACAAAAAATGTAATTTTGAGGTCCTGCTGAGACAAAACGAGCCAAAGTAACTTTAGGATGACATTAGCTTTAAAATGCTGCAGAGAAGAAAATAAATCTTGAAAGGTCTTTGACACATCAAAACAAAAGAAGCCATTTTTAACTAGTATTTATGAATTTTTAATGTGTGTCTGAACGTCTGACTTGACTGAGTTAAAAGCAAATAAGACAACAAGTCCAAAATGCAGACAACCCACAAAAGACAGAAACAAAAAAAAGGAGTCTGGTGTCAGGGGTGGATGGTTTCATCAACTCGTGGCTGTGACAAAGACGGCAGGGCTTGCATTGCTCTCTCATCATTAATTGATTGTTTTGAGTGCCGGCTGACTTGTGGCTGTTCTCTGACAAACAAAAACAGACGCCACAACAACAAGCCGGACGAGTCGAACGACGCAGAGCTGATGAAACGCAGCTGGAGGCCAGAAAATAATGAACACCAGGGCTGCTAACCTACGCTGCCGCTTCTCCCACTCGGTGCATGAAAGCAGCTACAGGACCTTGCAGAGAAAAGGTCAAAGGTCACTTACATTTAGAGGTCACCACAAACGGTGACGCCCACCAGCTCTTTCTGACCCCAGAACCTTTAAAGACCTGCTGTTCCACTGTTCCAGCTTTTTCATCCAAGCGTTTTGATTCTCTGCACGCGCTGAGTGAAGGCAGAGCGCCGCGACTCAGCGTAGAGCTGTTTGAACTCACCCATCCTGCTGCACACCACATCTGTGTCCAACAATATAGAAGATTTTGAATATTCCAGAACCCACTCATTTATTCAGGAAGCCCCCAAAAATTGTTTATTTACAGTTGTATGCAAAAGTTTTTGGCTACCCTGATAATTTTCATGAATTTCCTTTATAAATCATTGGTTGTCTGGGTCAGAAATTTCAGTTAAATATACATATAGCAGACGAACACACTGATATTTGAGAAGTGAAATGAAGTTTCTAGTGTTTACAGAAAGTGTGCAGTAAGTATTTAAACAAAATTAGGCAGGCACATAAATTTGGGCATCCTTGTCATTTTATTGATTTGAATATATTTAGCACTAATTATTGGAACACAATTGTTTTGGTAAGCTCACTGACCCTTGACCTCCTTTAAACAGGTGAATCAAATCATGAGAAAGGGTATTTAAGGTGGCCATTTGCAAATGTTTCCCCTCTTTGCATCTCTTCTAATGAGTAGCAACATGGGAGCCTCTAAACAACTCTCAAATGACCTGAAAATAGATTGTTCAACATCATGGCTGTCCATGCTTGGAAACCAACAAACCTGAGATGTTTTGTAAAGAAGAATGGTCCAAAATACCTTGAACCAGAATCCAGACTCTCATTGGAAGCTATAGGAAGCATTTAGAGGCTGTTATTTCTGCAAAAGGGGGATCTACTAAATATTGATGTATTTTTTCTGTTGGGGTGCCCAAATTTATGCACCTGCCTAATTTTGTTTAAAGAATTATTGCACATTTTTTATAAATCCTATAAACTTTATTTCTCTTCTCAAATATCACTGTGTCTATCTGCTATATAATAGATTTAACTGAAATTGCTGATCCACACAACCAATGATTTATAAAGAAAAATCATGGAAATCATCAGGGTGCCCAAACTTTTACATACAACTGTACCTGCCAGTAGATTTCTCCACCCAGAGAGAAGTGGCAAAAAGAGACGGAAAAGGCATTTAGTGAGTTGTATGAGAAGTTGAATGGTAAAGCCCTGGTCCCACCGAATAATGAGCCACGTAGCAGGTTTTTTTTCTTTTGGTACGAGTCCAGTTATTCAACAATTGTGGGAGAATAGTGGCTCTGAGAGGCTCTTAGAGGCAGAATATTCAGTTAACAAGGCTCATCTCTGAGGGTGGTGCTAATTTCAAGAAGTTCAAAATTGAGCAAAAACAGCGTGGGGCAGTTTGTGTACTACGAGTAACTAAGTTATTACAAGCACAAACGAGGATTTTAGAAGCGTGTGTGGTGAGGACGAGGCTGTTAAAAGCCCATTATCCGAGCACCTGGCGGCTACAAGGACCGGACAGGCTATTTTGAACAGGCTCTGCCCTCTTGCGCACTTACAATCCCACCTGCTTTGTGTGCTGGACTCTGTATATAAAATAATTATTTTGTAGCAGATTAATAATCATTTTCTATGATGGGATGTTGAAAACACCTCTAATCATTTCTGGAATCACAGAGGACATTTGGAGCTTTTTTCTGTCCCTCTCGTGCACTGAGGTGGAGAACATATTTGGAACAACCTAAAAGGGTGATTTTGCAGACAATAACGGATGAACACAAAGATGGATGATGGTGTCAAAATTACTTTAAGCCGTGGAAGAAATAAAGCCAGCGAGAAGACTGTCCAAGAGCACATGGTTCGGTTCTAGCTGGTCTGGTTATGGATGTGTTTTTGTGGGTGGAGTGATCCACACAGTTGCAGGTATAAAGCAGCCACCTCATTGTGGTGGTCTCTTTTTTTTTTTGGTCACAGAGAGCTGGGTGAACACGCAGAACTGCTGCATTTAATGAGTCTGGAACACAGGTGAAGAGCAGCCTGGCGCACAGATGCGCACACCGGCCGGACTGTGCAGGAGTGGCTTTTTTTGGACTACGTTTAAAAAAAAAAAAAAAAAAATATGCAGCTGTGCCCAGCCCTGTTCCTGGAGGGCCCCTGCCCTGCAATTTTTCCATGTCTACCTACTCAAGTCACACCTGATCTTTTAAAAGTGGCGTCTTCAAGCTCTCGATTGACTGAGGATACTTGACAGACTGAGAGTGGAACAGGGAGACTTAGGAAACATGCAGTCCAGGGACCCTCCAGGAACAGGGTTGGGCTGAGCTAATGAACGACAGAAATGATAGAGAGAGAAATCATATTTCTACTGTTTTCAGGTGACTGGGTTTTCAGATTCTGCCCAGTCATGGATTTTGGGCTCAGATGGTGTTGCTGTGCCTGACATGAGGAAATTGTTAGATGAGTGCAGTTGCTGTCCCATGTGAACCGGACCTCCTGCCTCCTGATCCCCAGGATGTAATCGTCCAAAGCCACTGACCTGAACACTTTAATGCCATCCGTCTTAAGCGAACGGTGCCTGATTGCTTCCTGATGACTGTCTGTGATTACAGTGCTGAAAAAAGAGGTGCTTCATCCCCAAACACATCACTCACTTTGACAGAAAAGTCTCCTGAGCAGAGTCTGTCTGTTTTGAAACTGTTTTCCAGCTTCATCCTCAAACACATTTTTCTTAGTCAGTTCTAAGTTCCATTGTTTATTGTAAATGACTGTGTTCACAGTATAATATTATGAGGAAAAACAGCCCCGTCTGTGACCAAATGCAGAACCAAACATACAACAGAATGGAAAGTAAAACCAGTCACTCTTTTTTTTTTTTTTAAAGTTATTGAAGAGTTTTCTGGTGAGCAGCGTGGTGGCTAAGCGGTTAGTGTGCTAGTTTACAGAGCAGAAGGTTCTTGGTTCATGACCACCCACTTATATTTCCAGAAGAAATTTAAAGTTGTCAGCAAACAGTGAGCCCTTGAACACATCGCCTGCACGCACACACACACACACACACACACACACACACACACACACACACACACACACACACACACACACACACACACACACAGACACACACACACAGACACTGCTGCTTGTTCTGTCATTTTCACCACTTGCTTCACAAATAACACAATCTGCACTGTATTTTAATTTTAGTCTTTCATTTTAACCTGGCATCAAAGTACCTGAGCAGTCAAATCCACATTCAAGCAGAAACCAGTTATTTGTGATGCACAAAATGTTTTTTTTTTTTTAAGCCAAATAATAATTATTATTATGTTTTTGTTTTTTTTGTTTTTTTATGTTCCAAATTTTCCTGATTGGTTATTACATTCTATGGCGCTACTATTATCACAGATTACGTTTTCAGTTTTCTCAATTGGGTGCTTAATATTTATTCATTTTGCCGAAAATGTGTGTGAGGACTGGGAGACCGGCTTCAGGCTTCAAAAAGTGAACTGTTCCTTTACTGCAGCACAGTTAACGTTGGAACTCAGTGCAGGGTTTGTGTGACTGGTTTTCCTCAGATTCACGATGGCAACACACACTGAATGCACAGAGAGAATGGGGGGGTGGGGGGGCACACACAAAAATGAAAATGATAGTGGTTGAAGTGATCATTCTAATAATCCCAAGATGTGGCGTAATGTGTGTGAGGTTTGAGTGTGGTTTGGTTTGCAGCCTGCCGCTGACGATTCAGTATAAAACTACCAAATAATCATAAAGATAATATTAATCAGTGAATTTTGAACGGTCTTTCAAAAGACCTTTAAATTACAAGTGTCTCCAAAAGTCTTGAATACATCCGTCTGAAGTGCTCAATGCAAAAGATACAGAAACATTTCATTTAATGTAGGACTCTGTGGAAATCAGATTTATTATATTGTGATATAATGATTATTATTTTATGTTTTAATAGTGGTCTTTTTTTTAAATAAACGACTCATTGAACCTGAAAGTTATTTTCATCCTTTTCAGAGAATCTTCATTTTATTTTAATAGACAAACTGATCTGAGTCCGGAGTGAAGATGGTGCTGAACCTGATGAAACACTCTGATTCTTCTCTTTCTGCAGCCTTCAGTCTTCTGAAGAACTTTTTTTTCTTTTCAGCTCTCTGAACCACGTCCTCGCAGTTTGACACGTTCACAGATATTTTGTTGCAAATTGGAAATAATTAACTTGGCAAAAGCAGAATGCTTGAGCTCAGTATTGTTCCTTGATGAAGAAGAGTAATTAATGTTTAATTTAAGAGCTGCAAACGTACAAAAGGCACAAATGGCGCTCTGCTCTCTGCACCGCTGTGCATATTTAAATATTAATGGAATCCGTCAAATTAAGAAGTTCCAGCCGTTCTGCGTCCTCTTTCTGTGCAGAAAATAAGTCATTTATTTCTGATTCTTTTTCGTTTTTAAATGCTAAACATGACTTTGTGCTGCTTCCTGGAACTTTGCAGAGATGCTGGCAGAACTTTTGGACTGATTTAGATCTTTTTGCTCCTCTGTGGTTCCGTGGGAGCGTTTAGAGAGTTAAACGGGTTTTAGTCCACAGTGGAGGAGCTTTGGTGGTGTGTGTTTTTTTTTTTTTTTTACAGATCAGCAAATATTGAAATAACTGAATTTATCAATAATCTGTATTCAGGCTCCAAATGATAATTTTTTAAAAATCCATTAGTCTTCTGATTGGTTTCATGATGACCACTGACCAACAGTGGAGGGCGGGGCTTATGTCACTGCCCTCATCCACCTGTTTGTTTGTCTTGTCCTGATGTTTATGGCTCTTCCCCTCATCCTGTTGGCCTCCTGCTCTCCGTCCCTCATATTGCAAATGTCTCCACCTTTCCTGTTCTTGTACTAGTTTTTATCTTTTCTTCTCACTTCCTGCTTAGAGCCGTCGTCTCCGCGCCGTGCCTCCTTTCAGGCGGTGCCGTCCAATGAATGTCACGGTTTCATCTGTTGAATTGATTGATTTTTGGATGGTGAATATTTGGGCAGAAAAGCAGATTGTTGATTGATTTAAGGGAGGAGGTAAGCCTGGATAACTTCTTCCTGCTCGTTTTCTTCTCCTGGCTCTGGGTCGGGCTGTGGACACCAGTGACCTGGGTGTTTTTGTTTTTTGGTTGTCGATGCTGTGATCTTGGTTACTTAGTGAGACTCAGATGGTGAGGATCACTGACACTGTGAAGGAACATCAGCGTCTACATGTTGTCCAGGTGGTGAGTTTCTCTGGACATGATCCAGCACACAGGTGTCATCATGTTGAAGACCCCAGAGACTGGAGAAGATCATGGACACGCCCACCTTTCACCTGGCTGCAGCACATAGATGGTGAGATGTTGGAATAAACCATTTGTCTACCTGAGTGGTTGCCATCCAGGGCGCAAGGTGCTTCTGCGGTGTGGTGAAACGCGGCCCCAGTCCATGCTCCCAGACTTGCTTCGTGCTGAAACTTAGTGAAGACTAAATAAGAAGTCCAGCTGCTGTGAAGTAAACATCTCGATTGTATTTTGGATGTGGGTCACTTCCTTTGGTTGCAGTTCCTTTCTTGTTTGTCAGCGTGTGGTCTGTGTTCTATGAGACGTGGGGTGTTATGTCGCGGGACCGCTGTGTTCAGACTGGCCTCACTTCAGGGACTCAAGTCTGAGAGCACGTGCTGGTTCTGCACTGCACCACATCCACAAAACCATAGAATCACCTTAGGTCCTGGATGGCAACCATCCAGACAGACAGCACCTCAGGGAATAACAACATTTTCATAACCCACCTGCTCTGCCAAGTGATGCAGCAGTATCTTTCACCTGGTGCAAAGTGATGCTCAGTGCAGTGCAAAGTGGGGCGTGCAGTGAGGTGTGAAGCGGGGCGTGCAGCGTGACATAACAGAGCGCGCGGTGTGAAGCGGGGCGTGCAGCGTGACATAACAGAGCGCGGGGCGTGCAGGGTGACATAACAGAGCGCGCGGTGTGAAGCGGGGCATGCAGCATGGTACTAAGAAGCGTGCAGTGAGGTGCAAAGAGGCGATTAACCCAGACCAAAAACAGAAAATGGTGCTACTGACCCTTTTTAAGAAGTGCAAATTCAACAAAAAACTTCCTGTTTTCTGTTCCTGTCTTTTGTTTTGTTCTTTTTTTTTTTCTTTTTTTTTCCTGCAGACGTCATGTTGGTGGGTGGCAAAATATCTCAAACGCCAGCAGGAAGTCCAGCTACTCTCAGCTAAACTTTTAGATATTAGTCCCTTTTATGTGCTCGTATCATCTAAACCTTAAGATTAGACATGGACCAGAGTCTGGATTTGTGTCTCTGAGTGTCCACACTACTAATTAAAAGCACACACTGTGGATCAGGACTCTTGTTCACGTCAGGATTAATGTCAGACGTGGTACAGCTCAATATGAGGCCATGACGACGACGCGCTACTCGCTGTACCTTTGTGTGTGAAGAGATTAGACCATGTGACATCAGGACTGGATCTGCGTATGGTTGCCTTCACTTAAAAGAGCTTATCTCCAGTTTTCATTAACGGCCTGAATAGACGTGAAGAGTCCGCTGCCGTCTCTTCAGGCCGATAATCTTTAATGCATCTTTGACCCAAAAAAGTGTTTGATATATTTTTTTAGTTTTTTTTTTTTTTTTGGCCTTCTCTTTTTGATTAAAGTTGAGAAATGCGGTGGCAACGCCTCTTGATCTGAGCATCAGAGAGACTTTGGTGTTTGTGTTTGCAGTCTGACGGGAGCAGAAAAGGTTGATCCGATGTTCGCAGTGCCTCCGTGTTAAAACTTCATAAACCCGACAAAATGAGATTCCACATTTCAAGATGACAGCTTCAAGAGACGTGTTCTACGGGGCTCAGATTTAAGGGATTTATGAATCGGGAAATGACATCACTGATATTCTGGATCTCTGTAACGTGTCAGGACATAGCTACGTGCACGTCGGCTCTCTTTGGCCCTTCGTAAGGTGACGCCTTAACTGGCGAGTGATGAGAATCTCTCACATTAATCTGACCTTAGCTCAGAATTTCTAACCAGGACACAGCTTGACAGAAATTTAGATTTTAATGTCGGAGAGTGCGAAAGCCAAGCCCCAACCTCCAGCCCTCTGAAATGAAGAAAACCCAGAAGTGGAAAGTTGCCGTTCCTTGAATGGCCACTTGAGATCGGCTCCAAGAAGGAGTTACTTCTCATACAACCCCTGGCAAAAATGATGGAATCACCGGCCTCGCAGGATGTTCATTCAGTTGTTTAATTTTGTAGAAAAAAAGCAGATCACAGACATGACACAAAACTAAAGTCATTTCAAATGGCAACTTTCTGGCTTTAAGAAACACTATAAGAAATCAAGAAAAAAAGATTGTGGCAGTCAGTAACGGTTACTTTTTTAGACCAAGCAGAGGAAAAAAATATGGAATCACTCAATTCTGAGGAAAAAATTATGGAATCACCCTGTAAATTTTCATCCCCAAAACTAACACCTGCATCATATCACATCTGCTCGTTAGTCTGCATCTAAAAAGGAGTGAACACACCTTGGAGAGCTGTTGCACCAAGTGGACTGACATGAATCATGGCTCCAACACGAGAGATGTCAATTGAAACAAAGGAGAGGATTATCAAACTCTTAAAAGAGAGTAAATCATCACGCAATGTTGCAAAAGATGTTGGTTGTTCACAGTCAGCTGTGTCTAAACTCTGGACCAAATACAAACAACATGGGAAGGTTGTTAAAGGCAAACATACTGGTAGACCAAGGAAGACATCAAAGCATCAAGACAGAAAACTTAAAGCAATATGTCTCAAAAATCGAAAAATGTACAACAAAACAAATGAGGAACGAATGGGAGGAAACTGGAGTCAACGTCTGTAACCGAACTGTAAGAAACCGCCTAAAGGAAATGGGATTTACATACAGAAAAGCTAAACGAAAGGCATCATTAACACCTAAACAGAAAAAAACAAGGTTACAATGGGCTAAGGAAAAGCAATCGTGGACTGTGGATGACTGGATGAAAGTCATATTCAGTGATGAATCTCGAATCTGCATTGGGCAAGGTGATGATGCTGGAACTTTTGTTTGGTGCCTTTCCAATGAGATTTATAAAGATGACCGCCTGAAGAGAACATGTAAATTTCCACAGTCATTGATGATATGGGGCTGCATATCAGGTAAAGGCACTGGGGAGATGGCTGTCATTACATCATCAATAAATGCACAAGTTTATGTTGATATTTTGGACACTTTTCTTATCCCATCAATTGAAAGGATGTTTGGGGATGATGAAATCATTTTTCAAGATGATAATGCATCTTGCCATAGAGCAAAAACTGCAAAAACATTCCTTGCAAAAAGACACATAGGGTCAATGTCATGGCATAGGGTCAATGTCAATGAGCAGATCTGATTTGATGCAGGTGTTAATTTGGGGGATGAAAATTTACAGGGTGATTCCATAATTGTTTCCTCAGAATTGAGTGATTCCATATTTTTTTCCTCTGCTTGGTCTAAAAAAGTAACCGTTACTGACTGCCACAATCTTTTTGTCTTGATTTCTTATAGTGTTTCTTAAAGCCAGAAAGTTGCCATTTGAAATGACTTTAGTTTTGTGTCATGTCTGTGATCTGCTTTTCTTCTACGAAATTAAACAACTGAATGAACATCCTCTGAGGCCGGTGATTCCATAATTTTTGCCAGGGGTTGTAGAAACCCATGTTAAAATGTCAAACTTTTGAGGAGAAATAAAAATGTTTACAGGTTTGTAAAAAAAAAAAAAAAAAAGTGGTTTCTGTAACTAGTTCCCCCTTCATGACAACTGTACTGTGGGGGGGTTAACGTATACATATTGTTTAATGTCCCAAAATTTCCTGTATACTCATATTGTCAATTTTCGGTAGTATGGCCCAAGCAAAGGGTCGCCCCTTTGAGTCTGGTCTGCTTGAGGTTTCTTCCTCAAATCATCAGAGGGAGTTTTTTTCTTACCACTGTCGCCTGTGTTCTTGCTCTGGGAGTTAATAAGGTTAGACCTTACTTGTGTGAAGCACCTTGAGGTAACTTTGTTGTGATTTGGTGCTATATAAATGAAATAAATTGAAACTGTTCAAATTTTCAGTTGCGTCATTGTTAAAAGGTTAAAGCAGGTTTTGTTGTTTCACCGTAGACTGTGAATACACTGGACTGGATTTGCAGCCAATTCATGTTTTGGGGGTTAACAAGTCTGCAACTAAATCAGGTGTTTTCATTTTGAATTTAAAGGACTCAACAGAATCAGACTTATTTCAGCAGGCTGGTTGTTCCAGAGCAGAAAAATAAAAACCTGTAGCCTGCTTTGTTCTTTTTCACATGTGGAATACAAGGTCGGCCTGCCTTCAGGGAATGTGGACATTGTATGTTATAGCTGAATAAAACCATAAAGTCTGATCTCACCTCTACAGGAAGTTGTGAAACTGACACAAGTACTGATGCAATATGAGCAAATTTCCACGTGTTGATAAGAACACTAGCCACAGGATTTTAGTAAAAGTTGTGCATTACTGTCACATTAAAAAAAAATCTCTGTTTCAGCATATTGTCTCAATTTCATTAAGAAAACCAAGAAAACCTGACACAAAACTTGAATCTAGAAGGTAAATTATCACGTGTGCCATAATTAATATTAAGGATATCCAGCTGCTGTGGACCGGGATTCTAGCTTGCAAACCACATTTGGCCCTCGAGCCCCCAGTTTGAGATCACAGAAGGAAAATGCGTCTCATTTTTATCCGACAGTTTTAGCAGACACACAGCAGTGTTGCTGTTATTGTGGCAGGATGAAGACAGTTAAACAGTTTTAATGTGGCTCCAGAAAGAGAAACCAGGACTCTTAAGTGCCTCTGGGTTGGATAAGGTGTTTGATATCGGTGGTTCCTGCTGGTACCTGCCGGTTAAACACCGTAACAGATTCACTGCTGCTGTGGTGACGTGTCAGAACAAACAGATACAAGGCAACAACATAAATAAAGCATGAAGTTGGTTTGAATCTTCTGAGCGTCAGGATGAAAAGAGCTCAGACGGGTCCCGGCTGAAGGTGGCCGAGGTTCCCGTGAGGGTCCAGAACCAGCTCAGTGTATCCAACATGCAACATTGATGAGACGAACAGACTGCAGCTGATACAAAATTCATGTCAGGACATTTAACGGAGGTTGCGAAACGGCCAATCAAAGGCCCAAACACGAGACGCGCAGCTTCTGTCCTCGTTCTAGCCTCTTTCCAGATTATTTTTGGACATTAAAGCCGTCGTCTCAGTAACCTGTCCCCAATCGGTGCGCGGTGTCCGTGCAGATCCCGGTGCTGCTGACGTGGGCCCGGGGCGGCCTCCTGGGGGTGGGGAGGAGATCCGATGTTCCCAAGCAAACATGCTCGCTGAAACATTGGTAACCCAAGAAGAGAGGGATCACAAACACGCTGTGACAAGGATGGTGCCCCAAACCATTCCCCGTGTTCAGATGTGACATCACAGAAGTGCTGTGTCTAACTGCTCCTGACGCTTTGTAACCAAGTCAGAAAAACTGGGCTTGGAACAGTCACAGAGTTTGAAGGTTTGCATAGGGTAACCAGGCGGTGTGAGCGGAATGCTAGGACGGGAGGATGCGCGGAGCTGCTTCCCGAGGCGACAGCTGACTCGCCCGGCATGGCGGTTGATAAAATATGAAATTCTCCTCCTCAGAGTGCGTTAAAAGGTTTTGTGTGACATAAAGGATTACAGCCCGGTCCGGCTTTTTGCATGGCAGATTAAGATGATTTTCCAAATAAAAGGAAAAGGTTCCGTGCATCCTGAACAGGTCCTGAAGGAGGGAAGGAGAAGTTATCAGTTCTCTTATTGAAACAGCCACATGAAGCGCTGGCAGTCTCCTCCACGTGAAATCTGCTTTGATGTCGTTCTGGCCTCTTTCTGCTGCTCCTCTTATCTGCTGCGTTCCAACGCTGACCTTCATGTCACGCTTTCTCCAAGACTTTCACCACTTAGGATTATTGTATTTGACGGTGTCAAATGCTGTTACTCCACCGCGGGAAAAATGCAGAACGGCTCTGATATTAACATGACAAGTATCACGCTAATTGTGTTTCCCCTCTGAGGAGACGGTGAAGACTTTGCCAAACGTGAGCGAGGTCTCTGGCAGAGTGGAGACACTGTGATATTTGGGCTGCGTGTGGTCAGTTTAACCTGTTGGCGGTTCTTGTGTTGCAGATCACGACGAACACGGGGACAGAGTACCTGCTCCAGGCTGACAGTTACTCCACAGCGGGCAAATGGTACGACGCCGTCAGGAAGGTCGTCACATCTTCGGTAAGATCTTCTCTTCCATTTTCATCCTCGAAGTGGGCAGCAGGCCTCAGGGTCCGATGTTAACATGTGTCTGATTGTCCAGGATAAGTAGAAAAACTGTTTAGTTAACACGGGCACTCTGTTATGTTATCTGAATGTGAAAGAAACAGTTTTGTAGTTTAAAGTACTCAAATTCTTAATTTTCCCCCTATTGTTAATAGAGCCCAACCAATATGGATTTTTTTGGGGGTGGCCGATCCCAAACTGGCGGTGTATACATAAAAACTGGCAGTGATTCCTGACATTTCATTATCACACCCACAGCGGCTCCAACAGTTTTATGCCAGGTGCCCTTCCTGATGCAAATGAACTTTATTGTAAACAAGCAACTAACGTTCGTCACGCTGCCGTCACTCGGCTCGACTGTTACAGTATCGCATCGTTTGGCATTTGCATACAGTAGACTTCTTGTCTTTGTTGGCCCCGCCTCGCTGGCTGCATAGCATCCACTACTCTCATCGCTGTAAACCCCCCACTCTGATTAAAAATGAACAGCAGCTGGTCGCTTTGCCTCTGTCTCTTGTAGGTAATGTGACCATGTGGTGATGGGGTCGCAGCATTGTAAACGATTCCATTGGAGTGTCAGATTAAATAATGACACCATTTCCAGTAGCTAAAGTCTTTTCCTGTGTTGTTTGTTCAGTTAAAATAAAAAAAATCCTTAACAGCAAAAATAACTGCAATACAGATATGTTTGTGAATGACTATATATCGGTCAGTTAATATATAGTGGCTGCTGCCCTCAACCATCCAGACCACACAGTTGTACATCTCATGACTTCCCCTCCACAGCATGTCTTTTTCCTGGTTCTCTCCCTCAGCCCCAACCAGTCCCAGCAGAAGACTGCCCCTCCCTGAGCCTGGTTCTGCTGGAGGTTTCTTCCTGTTAAAAGGGAGTTTTTCCTTCCCACTGTCGCCAAGTGCTTGCTCATAGGGGGTCGTTTTGACCATTGGGTTTTTCCGTAATTATTGTATGGCTTTGCCTTACAATATAAAGTGCCTTGGGGCAACTGTTTGTTGTGATTTGGCGCTATATAAATAAAATTGATTTGATTTGATTCTTGTTAGTTTTTCTTTGGTGAGGGAGTCTTCAGAATGGTCCTCCAGCAGATGAGTTGTACTTGAACGTATCTCACAAGATGGAATTTGGACTCTATTTTGTGTTGATGATAGCCAGCACGACGGTTATTGTGCATTCTTCACAAGAACGTGTTCCCCGTTCAAGACCGCCCAATGCTTCGTTCTCCGTTTACATCTGGATTTGGCTCAGGAAGGGTGTCCGGTGCGAAATTTGTGCCAGATCAACATTCCAGATCCCGACCAGTTCTTTTGCCCCAACAACAGGGGAGGAGCCAAAAGAACAACCACAATCAGAAAATGGCGACGATGAGATGAAACCATTTTTAGGTGGGTGTTGAGGTGGTTTCCTGGGTGGGTTGGTTTTGGTCTCACTGAACTCTAGTTTTTGTGATACGATACGATACACTTTATTGTCCCTTCTGGGAAATTTGTCTTGGACTCCAAGTCCAAGACAAATTTCATGTCTCACCTCCTCATGACATCACATAGTAAAATACTGTGAACCCTAAATGTTAGAAACAATCCAATGAAAGCCGGTGGTCTCGAACCATGTGCTCTGATGTTCTGGTTGAACAGGGCACAGACACAAACTCCTCCCCCTCTGCTCAAAGTGGGGTCAGTCGGTGAAACCTCCTTGTGTCCTCATGACGCATCGTTGGAGACATGGACAGAAACATGGACAGAACAAAATCCATGTGGTCAGCACGTGGTGGGGGTGGAACAACAACAAGGTGCTACACACGAGTCGGGTCTAACTTTCTCCACCGCCTGAGTAAGAACACTGACAGCAGTGGTCAGGAAGTAACCTCAAGCAGATCAGACTCAGTGGGGTGACCTAACGAACAACATGGATTCTCACAAACTGTTTCTCTGCAGATTAAATCCGATGGAGGTTTTGGTCTCAGGAGGTCAAACAGTTCAGAGTACCTGTCCAGACACAGCTCGCTGCCTGGATATGGCTCCGCCTCCCCCAGCGCCAAGCAGCGTAACCCTGGAAACAGACGTTCTATCAGTGAGTAAACAGATGAGCTAATCCACAATAAAAAAAAAACACCTGTAAAGTTTTACTGAAACGGACACAGGATTTGTTTTTAAAACTGTTTGGGAGGTAAAAAGGTCTCCACAGATCCACCTGGTTTTCTGTACCTCAGACTTGATCCATGCCCCTCGTGGGGCTTGATCTAAATTATTCTTAGTCTAATCAGGTCTGGGTCAGGTCCTGTCCTGTTACGATGGGACTCTGCTCTCATTTTTGATAGACCGGATCAAGGTGGGTTCAGTTCTCAGGTTTGATCGCGTTTTTGAGTTGAGAATTAGCAAGAGTAAAGATCTCCAGCTCATCTGTAGGATTAATTTTGCTTTTTGTTTGGTTTCCCCGATTTTTTTTTTCTTTTTTCATTAAAGCTGTCAATCATTCTCTGGTGTGGACCAATCAGCTGGGAGTATCCAGTCTGGCTCTATGTCCTTGTTGGGTTTATGTCCAGCTGTGTGTTGGATTCTGCTTTCCACCTGCACAGAAACTTCACCGTGTCTTTTCAGCTCTGCCTGGTATCTTGAAGGAAACTCTGGCCCACTGTTCATTTCATGTCGTTTTGATCCAACCAGAACATTCCTCCCCTGATCCACAGGAGGTTCTGTGGGTCCGGTGAGGAGTTTCTGCACTTTAGAGAGTTGTGATGTGCTGCGTTGACTGAAGTGATTCGATCTGATGGATCTCTTTGACGTTTTCGGGCACTTGTGTTTCTTCGATAATGGCCAGAAATCTTCTCTGACTCTTGATTTCAATTATGCAGCGAGCACGCGGAAATGCGACACAAGAACACGCTAATTAGCATTATGTCAGCCTATGTCAAGCAGCAATTATGGTAATCTCTTTCAGCATTCAAATCAATCTTGTCACCTTTGGCGCAGCAGGAGAAATCTTCTTGCTGTCGGATGATCGCACTAGAATCCTAATGAGAGACGTGGGACGCGTGGGGCCGCGACCCGCTCACTGTTTGGGCTTTTACTCACTCCCTGTTGTTTGACAAAAGTCTTAATTCCTCCAGTGAAAGGAGGACTCAGGATGATGTCGCTGTCAGTCTTCTGAAGCCGACCTGTGCAGGGTTTTAGTCCCGCGGTTTAGTGGTTTTCATTTGAGGGTGGCGTCTGTTGACAAAACTCGATGCACCAGGTCTCATGAAAACCAGTTCAGCAGAGTTTGAATAATCTTGGTCACTCAGCAAAGAATAAACCAACCAACCACTAACATGAGAAAATGTAACGTCCTTGTTGAAGGTAACGAGCACACGTGAGTGAAGACTTCAGTCCAGAAGAATCTGGACTTCGTTCCAATGTTGCCAGCGTTGTCTGCCCGAATCCGATCTATCATTTTGTAAAAACACATCAAAGAAACTGCAGACCAGCTAAAGTATGTGCTAAACATTCAGTAGAATAACAGCCACCCGGACTGGAAATGGATCAGCAGAAAAACATCAATGTGTTCTAAAGGAACCAAAGATAAATAATAAAAGATTATTAACCAAGTGAGAGGAAATATCAGAGCGAGGTGTTAGTACGGACCAACCACCGGCGAGGTCAGTGCGAAAAACACCGATGTCTGATTTCCCCGTACAGACCGAGCAAGCGAGGTTAATAATTTGTTTATTATATGGCTGTTACATATGTAAACATGCAGACTGACAGTATACGAGGTCTGTGAGAAAAGTATCCAACCTTTTTATTTTATGCAAAAAATATATGGATTTGATTCATATGTTTTTACGTCAGCCAAGCTTGAACCTTCGTGCGCATGCGTGAGTTTTTCCAGTTAGAGGACAAGTTGGGACAAGCCTATCTCGGCTTTCAGTGCTTACCAGTCAAGTGAGTATAACAGAAAGTGTGGAGAGCTGGACATGTCCCAACTTGTCCTCTAACACTCCGAAACGGAGGGGTTCCTTTGTCTCGCTTCATCAGCGAATTGGTCCTGAAGCGCGAAGCCTCCACGCGGCTTTCCATGACAAAATCTCTTGTTAAAAGTGAAATCTGCCAGAAAATGGCTGATGTCCAGCTCTTGTGATAACCAGAGAAATTGCACACGGTCCCGGCTCCACACAGCGATCCGTTTAGAAATGATGTGGTGGTTTCTGCCTCTTGATGGTGGCTCTGAGCGTGGTGCGCCGTGCACCATTGTGAGTTTTCCTTAAAGCTGTAGTAACACTCCTTATTCTCTGTGAAGCCCGTAAAATTTTCACTGAAAGCCAGATACATTTTTCAAATGGTTTCCAGCTGCCTGCCTCTAACAGTTTCTGAAAAAATTCTGATGGAAAAAAAGCCCAAATCATTCCGCCATTTCCTCACAATGAAACGACGACGAGAGGGGTGGAGCAGTGCTCACTCAAAGCCTGCCCACAGGCGAATGACGCAACCGACAGGCGTGGAAAAACTCACGCATGCGCACGAAGGTTCAAGCTTGGCTGACGTAAAAACATATGAATCAAATCCGTATAGTTTTTGCATAAAGTAAAAAGGTTGGATAGTTTTCTCGCAGACTGACGGTATATATGTAAGCATGCAGACTGACGGTATATATGTAAGCATGCAGACTGACGGTATATATGTAAGCATGCAGACTGACAGTATCGCCCGAATATGCTGCTGACGGTGTTGAGCTCGTTCGCTTTCTTAACCTCCGTGAAGAACTTGCTAACAGACGGTCCGGTCGTTAGCTGGTTAGTTTTCAATCTGTGTGTTTTTTCCGATGTTGTTTAGATATTTATGGAGTACGTTTATGAGTGACTTGATTTTTTCAGTCATGTTTTTAGCTTCCTGTTTTGTAACAAAAATACGCGTTGTGGACCGTTTTTTTTTTTTTTTTTTCTTAGACAGTGTTGGGACTGTTTACACAGAGACTGCTACCTGCTGCTTTGGACTTGAACTAACAGTCTTTTTCAAGACTTTTTTACTTTTTAATTTTTTTTTTTAACTTTTAACTGTGCTCCAACGCCTAAGGAAGACCTCTAACGGTCGAAACATCGCGACGGAGCACTTTTATCAGCTAACTTTCATTAGCGTTGGCAGGCTAACTAGCTTGCTAACGCTTTCGTTTTTATTTTTTTTAATTTTTATTTTATTTTAGCACCGTTGTCGTGCGTTGCCTGTGCTGCTTCATGGCCTGTTTGGTGCCTTGATTGGGGCACTCCTTCTGCTGAATCACCTCTGGATTATTTGCACATTATTCACTTTGTGTGTTTTTGGGAATCTGCTAGCTTAGCGTAGCTACTAGCTCTTAGCCGATTAGCATGGCGGCTTCTCCTGTCTCTCCCGCACTTTTCTGCTCTGGGTGTGAAATGTTTAGTTATTCCTCGGCCTCCTTTAGCAGTAACGGTACTTGTAATAAGTGCAGCTTATTCGTAGCTTTGGAGGCCAGGCTGGGCGAAGTGGAGACTCGGCTCCGCACCATGGAAATTTCTACAGCTAGCCAGGCCCCTGTAGTCGGTGCGGACCAAGGTAGCTTAGCCGCCGTTAGTTCCCCCCTGGCAGATCCCGTGCAGTCGGGAAAGCAGGCTGACTGGGTGACTGTGAGGAGGAAGCGTAGCCCTAAACAGAAGCCCCGTGTACACCGTCAACCCGTTCACATCTCTAACCGTTTTTCCCCACTCGACGACACACCCGCCGAGGATCAAACTCTGGTTATTGGCGACTCTGTTTTGAGAAATGTGAAGTTAGCGACACCAGCAACCATTGTCAATTGTCTTCCGGGGGCCAGAGCAGGCGACATCGAAGGACATTTGAAATTGCTGGCTAAGGCTAAGCGTAAATTTGGTAAGATTGTAATTCACGTCGGCAGTAATGACACTCGGTTACGCCAATCGGAGGTCACTAAAATTAACATTAAATCGGTGTGTAACTTTGCAAAAACAATGTCGGACTCTGTTGTTTTCTCTGGGCCCCTCCCCAATCAGACCGGGAGTGACATGTTTAGCCGCATGTTCTCCTTGAATTGCTGGCTGTCTGAGTGGTGTCCAAAAAATGAGGTGGGCTTCATTGATAATTGGCAAAGCTTCTGGGGAAAACCTGGTCTTGTTAGGAGAGACGGCATCCATCCCACTTTAGAGGGAGCAGCTCTCATTTCTAGAAATCTGGCCAATTTTTTTGGATCCTCCAAACTGTGACTGTCTAGCGTTGGGACCAGGAGGCAGAGCTGTGGTCTTATACACCTCTTTGCAGCTTCTCTCCCCCTGCCATCCCCTCATTACCCCATCCCCGTAGAGACGGTGCCTGCTCCCAGACCACCAATAACTAGCAAAAATCTATTTAAGCATAAAAATTCAAAAAGAAAAAATAATATAGCACCTTCAATTGCACCACAGACTAAAACAGTTAAATGTGGTCTATTAAACATTAGGTCTCTTTCTTCTAAGTCCCTGTTGATAAATGATATAATAATTGATCAACGTATTGATTTATTCTGCCTAACAGAAACTTGGTTACAGCAGGATGAATATGTTAGTTTAAATGAGTCAACACCCCCGAGTCACACTAACTGTCAGAATGCTCGTAGCACGGGCCGGGGCGGAGGATTAGCAGCAATCTTCCATTCCAGCGTATTAATTAATCAAAAACCTAGACAGAGCTTTAATTCATTTGAAAGCTTGTCTCTTAGTCTTGTCCATCCAAATTGGAAGTCCCAAAAACCAGTTTTATTTGTTATTATCTATCGTCCACCTGGTCGTTACTGTGAGTTTCTCTGTGAATTTTCAGACCTTTTGTCTGACTTAGTGCTTAGCTCAGATAAGATAATTATAGTGGGCGATTTTAACATCCACACAGATGCTGAGAATGACAGCCTCAACACTGCATTTAATCTATTATTAGACTCTATCGGCTTTGCTCAAAAAGTAAATGAGTCCACCCACCACTTTAATCATATTTTAGATCTTGTTCTGACTTATGGTATGGAAATAGAAGACTTAACAGTATTCCCTGAAAACTCCCTTCTGTCTGATCATTTTTTAATAACATTTACATTTACCCTGATGGACTACCCTGCAGTGGGGAATAAGTTTCATTACACTAGAAGTCTTTCAGAAAGCGCTGTAACTAGGTTTAAGGATATGATTCCTTCTTTATGTTCTCTAATGTCATATACCAACACAGAGCAGAGTAGCTACCTAAACTCTGTAAGGGAGCTAGAGTATCTCGTCAATAGTTTTACATCCTCATTGAAGACAACTTTGGATGCTGTAGCTCCTCTGAAAAAGAGAGCTTTGAATCAGAAGTGTCTGACTCCGTGGTATAACTCACAAACTCGTAGCTTAAAGCAGATAACCCGTAAGTTGGAGAGGAAATGGCGTCTCACTAATTTAGAAGATCTTCACTTAGCCTGGAAAAAGAGTTTGTTGCTCTATAAGAAAGCCCTCCGTGAAGCTAGGACATCTTTCTACTCATCACTAATTGAAGAAAATAAGAACAACCCCAGGTTTCTTTTCAGCACTGTAGCCAGGCTGACAAAGAGTCAGAGCTCTATTGAGCTGAGTATTCCATTAACTTTAACTAGTGATGACTTCATGACTTTCTTTGCTAACAAAATTTTGACTATTAGAGAAAAAATTACTCATAACCATCCCAAAGATGTATCGTTATCTTTGGCTGCTTTCAGTGATGCCGGTATTTGGTTAGACTCTTTCTCTCCGATTGTTCTGTCTGAGTTATTTTCATTAGTTACTTCATCCAAACCATCAACATGCTTATTAGACCCCATTCCTGCCAGGCTGCTCAAGGAAGTCCTACCATTATTTAATGCTTCAATCTTAAATATGATCAATCTATCTTTGTTAGTTGGTTATGTACCACAGGACTTTAAGGTGGCAGTAATTAAACCATTACTTAAAAAGCCATCACTTGACCCAGCTATCTTAGCTAATTATAGGCCAATCTCCAGCCTTCCTTTTCTCTCAAAGATTCTTGAGAGGGTAGTTGTAAAACAGCTAACTGATCACCTGCAGAGGAATGGTCTATTTGAAGAGTTTCAGTCAGGTTTTAGAATTCATCATAGTACAGAAACAGCATTAGTGAAGGTTACAAATGATCTTCTTATGGCTTCGGACAGTGGACTTATCTCTGTGCTTGTTCTGTTGGACCTCAGTGCTGCTTTTGATACTGTTGACCATAAAATTTTATTACAGAGATTAGAGCATGTCATAGGTATTAAAGGCACTGCGCTGCGGTGGTTTGAATCATATTTGTCTAATAGATTACAGTTTGTTCATGTAAATGGGGAATCTTCTTCACAGACTAAAGTTAATTATGGAGTTCCACAAGGTTCTGTGCTAGGACCAATTTTATTCACTTTATACATGCTTCCCTTGGGCAGTATTATTAGACGGTATTGCTTAAATTTTCATTGTTACGCAGATGATACCCAGCTTTATCTATCCATGAAGCCAGAGGATACACACCAATTAGCTAAACTGCAGGATTGTCTTACAGACATAAAGACATGGATGACCTCTAATTTCCTGCTTTTAAACTCAGATAAAACTGAAGTTATTGTACTTGGCCCCACAAATCTTAGAAGCATGGTGTCTAACCAGATCGTTACTCTGGATGGCATTTCCCTGATCTCTGGTAATACTGTGAGAAATCTTGGAGTTATTTTTGATCAGGATATGTCATTCAAAGCGCATATTAAACAAATATGTAGGACTGCCTTTTTTCATTTACGCAATATCTCTAAAATCAGAAAGGTCTTGTCTCAGAGTGATGCTGAAAAACTAATTCATGCATTTATTTCCTCTAGGCTGGACTATTGTAATTCATTATTATCAGGTTGTCCTAAAAGTTCCCTAAAAAGCCTTCAGTTGGTTCAGAATGCTGCAGCTAGAGTACTGACGGGGACTAGCAGGAGAGAGCATATCTCACCCGTGTTGGCCTCTCTTCATTGGCTTCCTGTTAATTCTAGAATAGAATTTAAAATTCTTCTTCTTACTTATAAGGTTTTGAATAATCAGGTCCCATCTTATCTTAGGGACCTCGTAGTACCATATTACCCCATTAGAGCGCTTCGCTCTCAGACTGCGGGCTTACTTGTAGTTCCTAGGGTTTGTAAGAGTAGAATGGGAGGCAGAGCCTTCAGCTTTCAGGCTCCTCTCCTGTGGAACCAGCTCCCAATTCAGATCAGGGAGACA
The DNA here is from genome assembly GCF_902500255.1 of Thalassophryne amazonica. Taxonomy (NCBI): domain Eukaryota; kingdom Metazoa; phylum Chordata; class Actinopteri; order Batrachoidiformes; family Batrachoididae; genus Thalassophryne; species Thalassophryne amazonica. The sequence continues at coordinate 4,853,893 of NC_047116.1, read as the reverse complement.
GACACCCTCTCTACTTTTAAGATTAGGCTTAAAACTTTCCTTTTCGCTAAGGCTTATAGTTAGGGCTGGATCGGGTGACCCTGGACCATCCCTTGGTTATGTTGCTTTAGACGTAGACTGTGGGGGGGTTCCCATGATGCACTGTTTCTTTCTTTTTTTGCTCCGTATGCATCACTCTGCATTTAATCATTAGTGATCGATCTCTGCCCCCCTTCTCGGCATGTCTTTTTCCTGGTTCTTTCCCTCAGCCCCAACCAGTCTCAGCAGAAGACTGCCCCTCCCTGAGCCTGGTTCTGCTGGAGGTTTCTTCCTGTTAAAAGGGAGTTTTTCCTTCCCACTGTGGCCAAGTGCTTGCTCATAGGGGGTCGTTTTGACCGTTGGGGTTTTTCATGGTTATTGTATGGCCTTGCCTTGCAATATGGAGCGCCTTGGGGCAACTATTTGTTGTGATTTGGCGCTATATAAGAAAAAAGTTGATTGATTGAAGTTGATTGATTGACCGATTGTCATGGTAACCGGTCTGCCATGGGAAAATATCCAACCGTAATCAGCCAATCAGAGTATGCGTAGCGCTGCAGCCATATAAGAGTTTTATTTCCTTCAGTTTAGACTATGGGATCATTTTTTTTAAACATGCTCTGATAAAATAGAATAATTAACTAACATCAAACGCACACTGAGCTAAATGATTATTTTGCTCTTGTATGTGTCATGAACATTCCCGGGAACCCGACCATACGTTTGATGCACTCTAATCCATTCATACAGTTTCTCTGCTCCTGACAATGTTTCAGTTTTTCAGACACGATTTGGGGTAAAAACAAAAAAAAATGCTGAAGTGTGTGTGTGTGTGTGTTTATAAAATAGGTCATGTGGGCTCGTTAGGGAGGAGTCGTGTTAGTTTTTATTAAAATGATGAGCAGGTTTGGTCTTTTCAAATAATTCCCAGAGATGGCGAGAAATAGAATATGAATGAATAATAGAAGCAGAGGGCCGTGAGAGAGACGCCTGGAAGGAAGTCTGATGAATAAATGAGAGCTGAGCGGCAGGTTTCCCTCCACAACCATAAAAACACACTTTCTTAAATGGATTTGAGTTAAGCTTCATCACTGATCACATTAGATAAGCATATACACGTACTCAGTACAATTTTAATATAGCGCAGGAAAATTCCGTTAAAAACATTAAATTTTCCTAAATTAAACCATATAACCAGTGAAGGTTACAGACAGACACAGTCTCACCAGAACCAGGTGGAACTAATGTTAACAACAAACATCAAGTGTTTGACAGATTAAATGTTGCATCTTTTTTTTTCTGTTTTCATCAGAGCTATAATTTGGGATTTTTGTGTATTTCACCAAGTGGTTAGTGAGCTTGGTTTCACTGTGAAAGGTTCCCGGTTCAAACCCCACCCCTGCCACATTTCTCCATGTAATGTGGAGTTGCATCAGGAAGGGCATCCGATGTAAAACTTGTGCCAATTCAACATGCAGGCCCACTTTGGATCTGCTGTGGTGACCCCAAGTGCAAACAAGGGAGCAGCCGAAGGGACTTACTATTATTAGGGCCTGAGTAGGCAACGTCCTACAAGGACCCTATTGTAATTGCGCTGTTTATTATTATTATTTATTATTATTATTATTATTATTATTATTAGGGCCAGAGTAGGCAACGTCCTACGAGGACCCTATTGTAATTGCGCTGTTTATTATTATTATTTATTATTATTAGGGCCCGAGTAGGCAACGTCCTACGAGGACCCTATTGTAATTGCGCTGTTCATTATTATTAGGGCCCGAGTAGGCAACGTCCTACGTGGACCCTATTGTAATTGCGCTGTTTATTATTATTAGGGCCTGAGTAGGCATTGTCCTACGAGGACCCTATTGTAATTGCGCTGTTTATTATTATTATTATTATTTATTATTATTAGGGCCCGAGTAGGCAACGTCCTACGAGGACCCTATTGTAATTGCGCTGTTTATTATTATTATTATTATTATTATTATTTATTATTATTAGGGCCTGAGTAGGCAACGTCCTACGAGGACCCTATTGTAATTGTGCTGTTTTTTATTATTTATTATTATTATTTATTATTATTATTATTATTTTTATTATTCTCACTTTTGAAATCGAAATTTCGGCCTCTTCCCATGCTCAAAAACTCACCAAACTTTCCAGAGTCGTCCGGCCGGATCCGAAATTCGATATTTTGGGGGCGTCGCACATGGTCGCAGAAAAACCGCGAAATAGCGCCCCTAGAAATTTTCAAAAACCCCTCCACATTGGGCTTTTTTCGTCGTAGCCTCACGAAAGTCGGTACACATATTTACCATGCCAGGACGCACGAAAAAGTCTCTTACTGTCATGGTGAAATATTGACAGGAAGTCGGCCATTTTGATTTTAACTTTCGATTTTGAGCAAATTTTTGCCATTTTTGGCCATTTCCACTACTTACATTTGAACGAACTCGTCCTAGAGATTTTATCCGATCGTCTTCAAATTTGGTCAAAATCATCACAACACAATGGTGATCAAAAGTTATCAAAAGATTCTAATTAAGTCAAAAGGCGTGGCTGCTAGGGGTCGTCAAACTTTGGCAAGCTTTTTGGAGCATGCCATTTCACTTTGAACGGCTGTCACGCCCACATACTTCATCGTAGATCCTTCAAACTTGCTGGGCATGATGAGGGCTCCGCCCTGAACTTCTCCATATCTTAGGTTCCCACCTGCGCCATAGCGCCCCCCGGTGGTGGCGGGAAATGTCCTTTTTTTACTTTAAGAAGTCCTGATGTCGCATACTTAACCCAATCAACTTCATTCCACTTCTAAAACATGCAGAACAAATTGGTGAACGTAGGCGATGAACGCCATGAACTTACGAGTAACGGCGTCCGTGTGGCGGCGTGCCGAATATTGCCCATTCGCCATGAAATTACGTTCTTCATTTTGACGGCTTTAATTTTGTCACATCATCATGAACATTGATACACAGGTCGAACATGACCACCTCTTACAATTCATAGGGGCGTCGCCCATGGGCGGGGCAAAATGCCTCAATAGCGCCCCCTTGAAACTTTCAAAAACCCCTCCACATAGGGTTTTTTTTTGGAGTAGGGAGATGAAAATTGGTACACATGTGTGACTTTCATAGACGTACAAAAAAGTCTCTTGCACCATGAATCTACTCCAAACAGGAAGTTAGCCATTTTACATTTTCTTCTCATTCTGGCGTGATTTCCACATGTATTTGAACGAACTCCTCCCAGGGATTTTGTCCAATGCACTTCAAATTTCTTTGGTGTGGCCGCTGTGGTGCCGCCATTTTGACCCTTTGCCATAGAACATCAAGTCATGATAACTCCTTCATGCTTTGCCTGATTGACTTGAAACTTCACATGTATGATGATGGTTGGCCCCTGAACACACCCAGCCCCTCTGCTTGTACACTGACCGCCCCTTAGTGGATGAACAATCAACATGTCATAACTCCTGGATGCATTGTGTGATTTGTTTAAAATTTTAACTGTGTGATGAGTGGTTACCCCTGCATGCACATGCCCACATGTGGTCACAAGCGCACCCACTGGCCTGGGTAGGCGGTCGCGCGGAACGAGGGCCCGTATATGACTGCTCGCAGTCCTAGTTATTATTATTATTATTATTATTCTCACTCTTGAAATTGAAATTTCGGCCTCTTCCCATGCTCAAAAACTCACCAAACTTTCCAAAGTCGTCCGGCCGGATCCGAAATTCAATATTTTGGGGGCGTCGCACATGGTTGCAGAAAAATCGCGAAATAGCGCCCCTAGAAATTTTCAAAAACCCCTCCGCATTGGGCTTTTTTCGTTGTAGCCTCACGAAATTCGGTACACATATTTACCATGCCAGGACGCACGAAAAAGTCTCTTACTGTCATGGTGAAATATCGACAGGAAGTTGGCCATTGTGATTTTACGTTTCGATTTTGAGCAAATTTTTGCCATTTTTGGCCATTTCCACTACTTACATTTGAACGAACTCGTCCTAGGGATTTTATCCGATCGCCTTCAAATTTGGTCAAAATCATCACAACACAATGGTGATCAAAAGTTATCAAAAGATTCTAATTAAGTCAAAAGGCGTGGCTGCTAGGGGTCGTCAAACTTTGGCGAGCTTTTCGGAGCGCGTCATTTCACTTCGAACGGCTGTCACGCCCACATACTTCATCGTAGATCCTTCAAACTTGCTGGACATGATGAGGGCTCCGCCCTGAACATCTACATATCTTAAGTTCCCACCTGTGCCATAGCGCCCCCTGGTGGTGGCGGGAAATGTCCTATTTTTACTTTAAGAGGTCCTGATGTCACATACTTAACCCAATCAACTTCATTACACTTCTAAAACATGCAGAACAAATTGGTCAACATAGGCGATGAACGCCGTGAACTTACAAGTAACGGCTTCTGTGTGGTGGCGTACCGAATATCGCCCCTTCGCCATGAAATTACGTTCTTCCTTTTGACGGCTTTAATTTTGTCATATCATCATGAAATTTGATACACAGGTCAAGCATGACAACCTACTCCAAACAGGAAGTCGGCCATTTTGAATTTTCTTCTCATTTTGGCTTTATTTCCACATGTATTTCAACGAACTCCTCCTCGGGATTTTGTCCAATGCACTTCAAATTTCTTCCACATCACCCACAGACGATACTGACCAAAAGCTATCGAAAGCTTTTCTTTATGTCGAAGGGTGTGGCCGCTATGGCGCCGCCATTTTGACCCTATGCCATGGAACATCAAGTCATGATAACTCCTTCATGCTTTGCATGATTGACTTGAAACTTCACATGTATGATGACGGTTGGCCCCTGAACACACCCAGCCCCTCTATTTGTACACTGAGCGCCCCCTAGTGGATGAACAATCAACATGTCATAACGCCTTGATGCATTGTGTGATTTGTTTAAAATTTTAACTGTGTGATGAGTGGTTGCCCCTGCATGCACATGCCCACATGTGGTCACAATGGCACCCCCTGGCCTGGGTAGGCGGTCGCGCGAAACGAGGGCCCGTATGTGACTGCTTGCAGTCCTAGTTATTATTATTATTATTATTAAAGTCACACTGTTGGATAAGTTGTAAGACCTCCCAAACTAGTAGAGAAGCTTGAATCTTCAACTGGACTGGGTTGCTTGACGCGAGGACATTTCGCTTTGAATCGCAGAAGCTTCCTCAGCTAAAATTCTTGCTCTGGTGGTCTGACTTCTGTCTGACTCTTGTAGAGACAAATAAACAGAAGCCAAGAAAAGCTGGAGTTTTAAACCTAACCAGACCCCTCCTACTGAGAGGCAGACTGCTATAGGCTAGTGACTAAACAATAGCCCTAATTAGCAACTATTGTGCTCTAGGTAGCACTCTCCTAATAACAGGGCAGCTGTCCCTCCTAATGATGGGACAGAAGCCTCTCCTGATGGCTCCCTTGATGACTCTCCTGATGACGTGAATAACTCATTAGATAAAAAAATGCACACCAAGATCCTCCGCTGAGGTGCACATGCAGAAATACTAACTCAAATATAAAGAAAAAGCATAGCACACTCAAAATATTGATGTCTAGCCGCTGTTTTATTTCATAATAATAAAACAGCGGCTAGACATCAATATTTTGAGTGTGCTATGCTTTTTCTTTATATGTGAATAACTCATTACCATGAACAAAAGACTGAAACTACTTTGACCTGAGTACCCCATTGTAAACAGGGGATAAAGTGTGTCTCAGACCCCCTCCCTGGTTAAGGCTGGGTTTCAAACGTTTCACAAAGAATGCCTCCTTGACCCCTCTCTCAAACCATTTCTTCTCTCTGGCTAATATTTTAACTTCCTTGTCCTCAAACGTGTGGTTAGTGTCTTTAAGGTGGAGATGAACTGCAGGCTGAGGTCCACTGGCGCCCTCTCTGCGGTGCTGGTATAGCCTTTTGTGTAAAGGTTGCTTAGTCTCACCTATGTAGTGTTCGTTACAGTTTTCCTGACATCTGATAGAATACACTACATTGCTCTGTTTGTAACTAGGGATCGTGTCCTTAGGGTGAACTAATTTTTGTCTCAAGGTGTTAACCGGTTTAAAGTAAACTGGGATTTTGTGCTGTCTGTAGATACTCTGTAGTTTTTCCAAAGTTTACAATGGGGTACTCAGGTCAAAGGAGTTTCAGTCTTTTGTTCATGGTAATGAGTCATTCACGTCATCAGGAGAGTCATCAAGGGAGCCATCAGGAAAGGCATCCAGCCCATCATTAGGAGGGACAGCTGCCCTGTCATTAGGAGAGTGCTAACTAGAGCACAATAGTTGCTAATTAGAGCTATTGTTTAGTCACTAGCCTATAGCAGTCAGCCTCTCAGTAGGAGGGGTCTGGTTAGGTTTAAAACTCCAGCTTTTGTGGCTTTCTGTTTATTCGTCTCTACAAGAGTCAGACAAAAGTCAGACTTCCAGAGCAAGTAATTTTAGCTGAGGAAGCTTCTGTGATTTGAAGCGAAACGTCCTCGCGTCAAGCAACCCAGTCCAGTTGAAGATTCAAGCTTCTCTACTATGGAAGCCACCTGGACAACTGAGCGCCTACACAGAAACTCCCAAACTAGTGTGAAAAATACATGACTTATGCTTAGGAAAATATAAAATGACAACACAAAAATCCCAAACTCAAGAACAGCACTCTACTGGGACATATTTAGTCAAAAATTAAATGAATTTTTAATGATCAATAACAAGGACTTGAAGAATGATCAGGAATTGGTTTAAGTGGTTCCAAACTGGAAAAGGTCTCTGAATATATGATGATTTGTGAGATTCAGTGTTACAAAAAGTACATTTGTTACAAATTTATGAAATGTCCTCTTTTATAGAAATGGACTGCATTCATACAGCACATCTTTATGGTCAGAGTGCTTTATGGTGATGCCTCACATTCGCCCCTTCACACTCTGATTGCAAAGTGCTGCCATGCAAGGCGTTCACTACACACCGGGACCAACTTGGAAATTAAGGATCTTCCCCAAGGGCTGAGGGGGATTTGAACTGATGAGCCTCTTGTCAAAAATTTGCCACTTTAACCACTTGACCATCACTTTATACATCTTTAATGTGTTAATGGGAGTAACTTTAATTTTCTCTTCTTGCTTTATAGTCTTGGTTTGGATGATCGAGAGTATATTTTGTGGTTCTCGTCTGGACGGGTTCTTTGGTTTGTCATGGTTCTTGTCTGGATGGGTTCTTCAGTTTGTTGTGTTTCTTTTCTGGACAGGTTCTTGGGTTTGTTGTAGTTCTCATCTCGACGGGTTCTTGGGTTTGTTGTGGTTCTTGTCTGGACAGGTTCTTGGGTTTGTTGTGGTTCTTGTCTGGACAGGTTCTTGGGTTTGTTGTGGTTCTTGTCTGGACGGGTTCTTGGGTTTGTCTGGGTTCTTGTCTGGACGAGTTCTTGGGTTTGTCTGGGTTCTTGTCTGGACGGCTTCTTGGGTTTGTCTGGGTTCTTGGGTTTATAAGATTTGTTTGGTTCTAACCCTTCAGAGATGAATCTGAGTCGTCACCGATGATGCTGTGAAATCTGTTCTAAAGATTTAGTTTCTGGATCCAGACCCTGCAGCTGATGCACAGGATTCAAAGTTTCCTTTTCAAGCTAAAATGACATCAAGGAATTCTGTATGGGGCCGGACCCGTATGTTGAGAACCCATTTTTACAGGTTAAAATAACAGTAACTCCTCCTGATCGCTTTCAAATGTTCGAATGACGTGATTAACGCGAGTAATCTGTCATAGCGGAGAATATCACCGTGAATATCGTGTTACAGGTTTGTGAAAGAAACCGTAGGCGGAGCCTTCTTGTGGCGCGGTGCACCTGCTCCGCCCATATCTGAGAGCAGCACAAACGCTGCGACACTTGTTCGGCTCTTTTTCCATCTGATTGAGGCCTTCAATTTTTTGTTTTTGTTTTTTGAGAACTGAGCAGCCAATCTGATATCGCCTAATAATTATAATGTTGGACTGATGGACACCAGAATAATTTATACCAAATATAACACCATATGTTGATCATATAGCGCCCCCTGGTGATATGTTGAACATTTTCAATCTGTGCTTTATTGTGGAACTCTCAAGACCATCAAAAACATGTAGCAAACAAAAGATTTTGATTTTATTTCAGCCAGAAGTTTGTGTATATATATAATATATAAAATGTCTTTCACAATAAAAGATTTATGTTTGCACGTTTTGATGACACGTCTCCACGAATCGTGTTTCACAGCTTCATCCAAGTGAAGTTGCGTTCATGTAAAGACAAAGAGCTCGTTTACACTCAGTGGAAGATGTTTTTCATGTTGGATGGAGCTCGCAGTCAGTTGAGGTTTTTGTTTTTGCAGACATGTTTGGCAGCTCCAAGCTGAAACACAGTGCGTCAGACAGCGCCGACAAGAATGGAGTGAAAAACAGACTCAAGAAGTTCATCTCCAGACGTCCATCTATGAAGGTCTTACAGGAGAAAGGCCTCATCAAAGGTACCACCCAATTTAAAATAAATAAATAAATAAAATCATCAGCAAAGAAAAAAACTGCACTGTTAGCTTCGCAGCAGCCACAGCAGACGGAGTGTTGTCCTGTCCCACCTGTCCAGCAGGTGTCCTGCAAATCTTCATCAGGATTCTCTGTCTCCTTTCTTTGATAGTGGTGTTGCTTGTGTTCTTTCGTGTTTTTTATGTTGCTATTTTTGTCGTTTTCGATCACAGTTGATGGGCTACTGTGTTTCTTCTGCTCCATGATGCTAACAGTAGCATAATAGCTAGCAGTGCCTTTTGACTGTCGAACGGCATCCTGGGTAGCTGACTTTGTTGTTAAATCCTCAGTTTTATTCTAGAAAAGATGATTTTTGATCATATTGTCGATATAAGACAGTTCTTTATTTGAATACTCAAGAAGAAAACTACTATGGAGCCAAAGAAAATCAAACCGACGCCCACATCAGCATCACATCAGTTTGTTCTTAACAAATGACTTCTTCAAAGACTACTTGTTTTTTTGTTTTTTGTGAACTTGGTTGATGATCACATGACTTCATCTGAAGACTTTTGGTTAGTTAGAACTCTGTTTCACCACAGAAGGAAGACCAACCAGAATTCCTATTCTGAACTGTTCCCAGATGTTTCCTACCTGGATGATGGAAATCCTTTTTAGATGAGATCTCAGTTAATAGCTGTCAGGGTGAACTCGAGAACGTGGTGGTCTGAGGATCAGTGTGGAACATTTGAAGATTCTGACTTTGTCTGATTGTTGAAATCAGCTAACGGTTCCCATTAGAAACTCATTTCTCCTCCCCTGCATTAAAGTCAAAGAACAACAGTGACAGATAAACGCGCTGAACGCCTTTTACGCCGTCAAACTGTGCCAATCCAAACCGCCGCCTGCCGAGGCCGTTCCTCAAAGGGGGAACTAATTTATTGAGCTCACGGTTGCAGGAAAATACACCATTAAAGGGCATATTTAAGCACATTTGCAATCCTTAGAAGAAGGTAACGGCATTTGGAATTTCCCTCAGCTTCAAGGAGACCCTTTAATGTTGTGTCCACGGGACAAATGCGAGATCAAAGCGAGAGGACGTTATTGACGGAATAAATGAAATACTTGTGGATTAAGGAATGGGGCAGGTGGCCCCCAGACTGGCCTTTTTGGCAGAGCTGGTGGGCACGCCACTTCAGAGAGCGCCCTCCAATCGCGTCCTTTCCCCCATCCGCACACTCCCCTATCACTGCTCAGAATGCAAATTAAATCCATGCGACGGGAGGGTGATTTGAATTCCTGAAGGAGGGGTAATTTCACCCCCCCGCCTCCTCCACATTCTCTCTCTTTCCCTTCACTTATCTGCCGAGTGCCGGGGAAGTGTATTTCGTATGCAAAGGTACCTCGCTCCGAGTCATTTATGTATTTGGTGCACCCCCCCCCCCCACCCCCACTGCTGGATAAACAAGAGAAGGACCATCTTTGATGTTCCACAGGCTGGCAGAGGTTTTATTCTCCAGAAACCAGCCTGGGATCAGTGTTGCTGGCTGACCTCAGATCTGTCCAGGCTCGTGATGCTCCACCAATCTGACGACGGCAACGACAACAACAACAACAACAACAACAACAATAATAATAATAATAATAATAACACAGACAAACAAACATTAGAGTGAGGCCAAAAATACTCCGGCCTGCTCACATGATGTACGAAAAAATGGGTTTTAAGCGCACACACACACTCTGAGCAACTCAAACAAGGAGCAGGAACTGGAACATTATTTTTATCTTACGAGTTAGCATTTGTTGTTTGGGATGCAGTTCCACTGAACTGCTTCGTGGAATACTCAGACGGTTTTCCTAATTAGGTCGTCGGAGCACAACAGAGTCGGCCTGTTGAAACCTTTGGAAGTTAGCGATGGAGATGCTCTAAAAATAGGCTGATGTGCTTCTGTTTCCTACATTCCGTTAAAGGCTTTGCAGTGAGGCTGCACCATTTGAAGAAAAATCACATTACGACACAGTAAATGTACAATTTTGTAACGTGCACAAACCACAAAGGACTTAAAGTGAAACCGTCCAGATGTTCTTGTAGCGTCAACTTTCATCTTTAATTCAAAGGGGTTTAACAAAAATATCACATGGACCATCTAGGTCTTAGTCATTTTGATGCACAGAGCCTGTAAATAAGATTAATGTTAACACAGATCATCACTTTTACAGCCAGTTTTCTGAACACATGAGTATTTAGCTCAGTCAGTAATACACAGAGGATGGTACTGCCTGGTACATGTGACTGACTGAGGAAGTAGGAGCCTTGTGAGGGAAGCCACCAAGACAACTGTGACAACTCCAAAGGAGTTCCAGACGTCTGCGATTAGAGAAACTGTAAGTGCTGAAAAATGGTTAATGTGATATATTTCTAATAACTACATGCACAAGAACATTTAGTGTTTCAGTTAAGTGCCATCGCACAAAGGCAACATTACAAAATGTGACGTGGACCTATTTCCCCAGTTCCCAAATCTTAATCTTCAAAACCACTGCTGAGTGTTTTTAATCCATTTTGTATAAAATGAACTAGTGTTCTTGCTCTGTCCTGAAGAAATGTTCACTTTGCATGTCATATTTATTTGTTTTACTTATTCTCCCCTTCAGGGATTTTGGAACTGGTTGTTTAGTGTGGTGGTCTTTAAATAATGTGAGGAAATATTTAGAGGTTTTGTGTTGTTATATATGTCAGAGCTCTTAAACGAGCTCTTTCAGGCCTCAGTGATGTTTATCGCTGGAGGATTTCTGTGAAAATGTTCGTAGACCTGTGGGACATCGGAAATATTCAACATTAAACCGAAAAAATTAAATTAAAATAAAAAAGGAAAATAAAACTTGTTTTCCATAATGTGAGGCCTTTAATACTTATTCTGAGTACAGCTGAAATTATTAATCAACAGCAGTTTTGATAACTGAGGGATCATTTTGAGTCTTTTTAATGAAAATTCTTTGATTTCAGCTTCTTACATCTGGCAGTGAACTGAGTATTTTTGGGCTGTGGACAAAATGAGACACGTGAAAACTCTGGATAACAGTGATTGACATCTTTCAACATTTTGTTGACATTTAATGGACCAAACAACTAATTGAGTAATCAAGAAAATAATCAAACGATGATGAGAATGATTGTGAGCTGCCGTCCTGATTGTGAGATGAGCAAGCAGTTTGCTGATTCAGCGCAAAACCTTTGTGGTTCAAACACAATCGTGTTAGACTTTGTCAGTTGTCCTGAACTCTCACCTCCATATGAAAATAATTTTATACTAATGTGTGTCCTTGGAAAAAAAAGTAAAAGCAGGTGTTTCACTCGCGTTGACAGAAGGGCAGAAGAAAAAAAACCCTCTTACTGTGATCCTTCCTCTTTCATGTGTTTTAATTCTCCAAAACTTAGTGGTCAGCAGATTTGGTCTCCTTCTTCTTCAATATATTAAATTGCTGTCTCACCTCAAATCCTGACATCTTGACATCCCATTTGGCGCGACCACGCAGATGGAACCTTCTCTAATAATGGAAAAATGGACCTCCATGCAGAGCACACTGGTGCCACCAAATCGGCAGCTCGGCATATTCCAAACATGGAACTTCTACATGGACCGAAGACCACTAAGAGGTTCCAGCAGAGTTTTAAACCGATGGGCGGATTTATAAATTTCGTCCCTGTTGGGATGAGTTTAAACCTTCTCAACAACCTCTAACCAGAAAGGTCTGAGTGATCCAGATTATCACAGAAAACATCATCAGGTGTTAATCAGTGATGCTGTGGAGTGAAACCTACGACTGCTAGTGTGAAATTACTCTTTTAAATGATTTAACCTCTACAGAAAACTCGTATGTAATATTCACATTTGGGTTTTGTGTTTCAGCCTCTGTATCCAGTTCATTCACAGCTAATTATCTGTTGTAGTTTGTGACAAGTTGTTGACTTGAAGAACTTAAAATAGAAACAGAAATAGTTTGTGTGAATGTTTGACAATTTTAAAACTGTTGACATTGAAACATGGAAGCAGAATCCTGACAGCTGAACTGAAAAGAAAAACTGAAACAAAAATCATCAGAATTTTAAAAGTATATTAAAAAGGGTGTTTTATTTTTTTCCTTACTTCATCTTATTTTTCCAGTACATATAAATATTTTTTGACCCTGTTTCTTTGTCTGTTTGTGAACAACCTGGAGCCCACATCGTTATGAAATTTTTTACTGAAAATATATGTCCTGATAGACAATTGATTAAATTTTCAAGGTCACAGGTCAAACAGCAAAGTCAGGAAAAATCATGGAATATTGGTAAAAATCCCGATCTTTAATATTGAATGAATTTTTAAAATTTCATAACTGTCAAAAAAGATTACTTTTCTTTCATATATGAGAGTGTTATGTAGGATGGTATCCTTTGAGTGACAAAGTTTGATCTGGATCTGATCCAGATTACAGATTTTGTGGCCATTTAAATTGAACATTGAAAACCCCATTTAATGTATACTTTACATTATATCTTAATCAAATGTTAGTAATGTGCTCCAATCACTCTCATATTTCAACGTGTGGTACACACTGTCACTCACTATCACCTGACAAACTTTGATCTGCATCTGATCCAGATTACAGATTTTGTGGCCATTTAAATTTAACATTGAAAACCCCATTTAATGCATATTTTACATTATATCTTAATCAAATGTAAGTAATGTGCCCCAATCTCTCGTATTTGAACATGTGGTACAGACTGTCACTATCACCTGACAAACTTTAACCTGGATCTGATCTGGATTGTGGATTTTGTGGACATTTTAATTTAATATTGAAAAGCCCATTTGGTGTACATTTTGCATTATATTGCAATCAAAAGTGCCTCAGTCAATCAATTCAATCAATTTTTTTTTTTTATATATAGTCGCTCTCATTTGTGACAATTCGCCTTATTGAGATATCCCATAATCCCTTGCATGCCAGAGCATTGCTGCAGTCTAAACAACATAGAGAATCCACATAATGACAATTGCAAATGAACATTATACGAGGTCTGTCCGTAAAGTATAGGTCCTTTTTATTTTTTTCAAAAACTATATGGATTTCATTCATATGTTTTTACGTCAGACATGCTTGAACCCTCGTGCGCATGCGTGAGTTTTTCCACGCCTGTCGGTGACGTCATTCGCCTGTGAGCACTCCTTGTGGGAGGAGTCGTCCAGCCCCTCGTCGGAATTCCTTTGTCTGAGAAGTTGCTGAGAGACCGGCGCTTTGTTTGATCAAAATTTTTTCTAAACCTGTGAGACACATCGAAGTGGACACGGTTCGAAAAATTAAGCTGGTTTTCAGTGAAAATTTTAACAGCTGATGAGAGATTTTGAGGTGATTCTGTCGCTTTAAGGACTTTTCACGGTGCGAGACATCGCGCAGCGCTCTCAGGCGCCGTCATCAGCCTGTTTCAAGCTGAAAACCTCCACATTTCAGGCTCTATTGATCCAGGACGTCGTGAGAGAACAGAGAAGTTTCAGAAGAAGTCGGTTTCAGCATTTTATCCGGATATTCCACTGTTAAAGGAGATTTTTTTAATGAAAGACGTGCGGACGGGTCCGCGCGTCGGGACGCAGCCGACGCGGTGCGGCGGCACAGGAAAAACACCTCCGTGTTGATAACCATTTGTTAAAATCCAGTTGACTTTTGATGGCTTTCAGTGGAGTGAGTATATGAGAAATTGTTTATCAGCTGGAGATGTTCCAACTTGTCTTCAAGGCTTCCAACAGAGGTGTTTTTCCTGTGGCAGAGCGTCGCGGCGGCTGAGAGCCGACGCTGCAATCCGCCCGCACGTCTTTCATTAAAAAAATCTCCTTTAACAGTGGAATATCCGGATAAAATGCTGAAACCGACTTCTTCTGAAACTTCTCTGTTCTCTCACGACGTCCTGGATCAACAGAGCCTGAAATGTGGAGGTTTTCAGCTTGAAACAGGCTGATGACGCTGCCTGAGAGCGCTGCGCGATGTCTCACACCGTGAAAAGTCCTTAAAGCGACAGAATCACCTCAAAATCTCTCATCAGCTGTTAAAATTTTCACTGAAGACCAGCTTAATTTTTCGAACCGTGTCCACTTCGATGTGTCTCACAGGTTTAGAAAAAATTTTGATCAAACAAAGCGCCAGTCTCTCAGCAACTTCTCAGACAAAGGAATTCCGACGAGGGGCTGGACGACTCCTCCCACAAGGAGTGCTCACAGGCGAATGACGTCACCGACAGGCGTGGAAAAACTCACGCATGCGCACGAGGGTTCAAGCATGTCTGACGTAAAAACATATGAATGAAATCCATATAGTTTTTGAAAAAAATAAAAAGGACCTATACTTTACGGACAGACCTCGTACAACCAAAATGTAATTTTTTATGCTTTTCATCACATTAATAAGAAACTGCTTCATGAGACCCTGAAAACTTGTTAAAACAAATATTCTAAATAATCCGTTTCTGCTACGTTTAAACTGCATGGAATTTAATAAACTCCAACCGATTTTCAAACATATTACTGTGGAACAAAGAGGGCAAACTGTGCTGTAAAGGACGATAATCAGTATGTTAAAGAGCAAACTTCACTTTCCCCCAGAACGACATGAACAGGAAGTGATCGCGGCTCACAGTGAATCCCACTGAAAATAACGGAGACACAACCTGAGCTTCTCTCATGTTTACATAAAACAAACACAATAACAATGTCTAAAAACCCAGAGAATATATTTACCAGAGTTTTAGACACAATATACAAAGAGTTTTTTGTTGTGATGTTCATGCTGTTGTTCGTGTGCAGCGGTTAAAGTGCAGCCCGATCAGAGTGTTTTAGTGCAGGTCTTAATGTTACTGAGATCTCGCAGAACGGCAAATTCCTCTAAGTTTTTCAAGATTTTGTGGGATTTGAAACCTCAGTAGGGCGAATGAGGCGCACTCTGAATGAATAGACTAAATTTGATCTGCATCTGATCCATATTGCGGATTCAGCGGATATTTGATTTCAACTTTGAAAAGCCCTTTGATCTATATTTTGAATTGTATTTTAGCCTATGAAAACCACTTCTTACAGGACTTTGACCTTGAAAATTTTTTCCAAGGTAAGAATTTGTGGAATTGGAAACAAGTGTTGGAGGCTTGACCTTTACTCAGTAGATGTTTCAGTGGCAGTTTTTTCTTTTTCTTTTTTCAGTTCATATTTGTCTTTCAGTGGTAAATTGTATTTGTGGTAACAGTTCTGTCTCTGATCCGGCTCCATAGAAACAAGTCTGTTTTGAGTGCTGGTGAGTTAAAAAAAACAAACGCAACAAAAAGAGTGTGAATGTTGCTGTGACGAGTCGCTGAGATTCTTTGTGGTCGTCCGGAGCTCATGTTGTTTGTTCTTTCTTCAGGGTGTTGATTTGTTGGGTTGTTAGCAGCATTCTAAAAAAATAATAAGTGTGTGTGTACTCGCAGCACATGATGTATGTTTCTCATTCTGACTTTTCACTCCCTTATGATGTGTCACCTTTTAAGTTTGGCTCACAGCTTTACGTCACTGTTGGCCAGAATATACTTAATTTTCCTGGTGATTTTACCACAACCCCAAAAAGTTATTGGACTTGAAATTAAACACCTTTTCTCTACTTAACAGAAGTCCTCTGAACCGGCCTGAGCCAGTTTGGATCTAGTCTGGAATTTAAACAAATATATAAAAAGTGAATCCATGACCCATTATGTTCATTATTTATTTATTAATATTTTAAATAGATAATGATGACGGTGCCCATCAGGGGAAAAAAATGTTTAAATTGAGGAGATAGTGTGTTGGTTCTTGAGAAACAGTTCAAACCAGATTACCTCTGGTTTATTCAGACTGATTTGCACTGTTGATGTGATTTAGCACATGGTTCATATCAAGATGATACTTAAACTCACATCCTCAAACCTTTTGGTGAATTTGACTTCTTTAATTGTATTTTAGTTTGAAAGGAATTCATTGTTTTTGTTGAACTGGTTTAACACAAACACAATAATAAGGATCAATAGGTGGTTCATCCAGCTGTGCATGTACCTGTGATGTGTGTGTGTGTGTGTGTGCGTGCACGCGCAGGATGTCGGTCTTTTTTTCTTTCTTTTTTTTTTTGAGGTTCTGAAGTCTGAAATAAGTGAAGTTGAAATGATTGAACTCACCTGAAGACTGTTTTTTTGTTTGTTTCACTTAATGAAGTGATGTGAACCCTCTAAATCTGAGCGGGATGTTTTCTAAACGTGTCTTGTGTCACAGATCGCGTGTTTGGCTGCCACCTGCTGACGCTGTGCGAGCGTGAAGGATCCACGGTGCCGCAGTTTGTGAAGCTCTGCTTGGACGCCGTGGAGAAGCGAGGTGCGTTCTGCATCCGTGTGTGTGTGTGTGTCTGGGCGGGGTCCAGTGCAGATTTACAGCCGTGCGGTGACAGTTATGTGTTGACTAACGAGTTCCATTTGCGGTTTTGGCTGAAGGTTTGTTCAGGACTCTTCGTTATCTGGGGTGTAATCACAGAGACCCATAAACTCTGAGTCCTTCTGATTAAACCGCCGCTCTCAGGATTTAGCGCCACAGTGGCCAACGATGTCGCCTTTTTAATGGAAATAAAAATTCAGCTTCGAGCTTCCGAGAGAAACGAACAGGAAAATATTGTTGCAGCTTTATTTTCAGATTACATGATTTTTTTTTTTCTTTTACAGTAACTTCACCAATAACAATAATCTAAACAATGATTTAAATGAAACTAATATTGATCCTCATCAATGGACGTGTGTTCATCTTGCACAATATTCAATTTACTGTCCAATAATTCTGAATTTTATCACCTTTCAATAATGACGTTGTCTAATTTGACAAGGGAAGTGTTTCCTCTTATGGATAATCAATACTTTAGAAAGACAAGACTGAAAACAACAGACGCCCAAAGACTGAACTCGGTACAACAAATGTCAATTAAAGTCTGCATTCACCTAAATATACCAGTTAAATCACACTGTTCCAGCCACAGAATGGAGACAAGAACATTTTAATCTCACTGAATATCTGAAGGAGATCAATTAAATCAATCAATAGAAACAGTATGATGGTGTGTGCCATATTTTCCAGAGTATAAATCACAGTTTCTTTAGTAGCTTGGGAGGTCCTGCGACTTATATTCTGCAGCAGTTTATTTACCAAAAACTCTGGAATCAACACACTAAGCAAAAGAAAAGTACAACAATAACAACACAACAGTGCACAAAAATCCCAAACTAAAGAGCCTATTAAAAAAAAATACATGAATCTAATCTGTTGTCCATCACGTTTATTTGTTTATGTTGCTTATTTTGGGGATTTAAAAGTCCTTATGCAAAGTAACAGCACACACTGTGGTATGCACGTGTGCTACATGGAGTTCCTGCCTGGTGTTAAGCTTGTTTCCAGGGAAACACTGTGTTTGAACTGTAGGTGACACGATATGTAATTTTTGAGAATTTAAGACCAAAATTAAACAGTTTGAAATTTATCCTTTCCTGGTGCGCAGTTACTGAAGAGATAAATATTCAGACTTTGAACTGCACGCCACTAAAAACCAGGAACTTCAAGAAGGAGGAAGTGATCACAGTACCAGAACCATCATCTTAATAGTCCCATTAATTTCTGGATTCATTTTGCATTTTTACAGGCTACTGAGGTCGGAGCTGCATCGTGTTTTCTGTGTCAGAATGGTTTATTCTCATCGGCAGAATCCTTTTGATAGAGGCACTTATATTGACGAGCGCGCGCGCACAGTGTCATGCGGATTCTTCACTCAACATAGAGGCAAAACTGACTATTTTCACATTTTATTTTTTTGGATCATGGGAATTTCGGCACATGCAGACTGAGATGTTATGAGCAAATGAGGCGCTGCGAGTCTTTTAACTTGTGGCTCAAAACGGCTTGTGGTGGAACAAGAGGATCCATTCACAGCAGAGACTCGAACCATCAGCAGCAGATGCAATGAAGGAATTACACCTGTAGTTGACCGTGCCGGTCCCGTATCAGTACAGCAGAGACTCGATCCATCATGGACTTTTCTTCAGCCAGGACAACAAATTTAATTATTTTCACGTTTTTATCAGACTGAAGATGATCTCTCACTGAAATGGACAGCTAAGACTATATTATTTACTCCCTGTGTGAATGGTTTTAAGATTTAATAACGTGTTACACTACTAACGTACAGTACACTAACTATTCAAGAAACTATTTATTTTAAATATAGCTGATATTTTCAGTCCATGACATTTTTTAGATTTGAAATGTACCTTTTTCTCAGAAAAAAATCATAAATAAAAAATTCTCACAAATGTATTTATTTTATAATCGCCATTCTGTGTTCTGAACTCTGCCAATAAATATCTTCACTGTTGTCAGACTGAAGGTTTTGCTCCAAGGTTTCTTCTCCCTCATTGTTGTCTAAATAAGGCTGTCCTCCACAGCTTCTTCAGAAACACCTTCAAACTGGACTTAAAAAAAAAAAAATGTCCGTAAACAGCTCGACCTCCACCGTGTTTACAGTTGATTTGGTCTTCAATCAGCAGGTCCCGTTCTGGTGATAATGTTGCAACAATATGTCTGCGGCTGAGGGCTGAAATAGAGCGCAGGCTGTAGTTTATCCTTCACCTGTGCCCTTATCATCGACTGTTACTGTTCAGGATTTTTAAAATATCAACATTTTATCATTTTTTGTGATTATTTGTGCACATTTTTTGGTGTCACCTACACTTTTAAAAGGTGAGTTCCACAGACAGAGAAAGGTGCGACTTAAATACTGTAATAATTTTGTTTCGAGCAGGTTAACTCGAAGCAGAGGGATGGTAAACAAACCAGGCAAGTGAGGGAAGCTTCAAAGTGTCCGACAGCTGGGACGTGGTTTGAGGCTTCTGTGGCAGTGGCTTTGTGTTTCTGCAGTTACCACTTTCACGGCAGCGTGACAATAAGAAGAACTTTGTTCCAAAGAAAATGTGAAATAAAGCATGTTAGGGGAACTTCTCTGTGATTGGTTACTGGTCCTGTTGGCTGTTTTTTTTTTTTTTTTTTTGATAGTTGGTTCTATGTTTTTGAAAGATGACTAGAAAAACTTGTTTAGTTCTTTGAGGTTTTCTGCATCACTTTTCACTCCGGTGGGGGCAGTGCTGCATTTGGGGCCACTGTCAGAGTTTGTAAATGTGGGCGTTCATTAGAACAATCAATATACAGCGCAGGAGGAAGTGTCACCGTGGTTACCTCGGCACACTCGCGCTGAGCCCCGACTGTCCCAAAGACGACGCCGGCCCGCTCTGATGCCTCGGGCTGTAAGAACCGGTCATTACAGAGAAGGTTCGAGCCGGTGGAGAAGTTCATCCACCTCCTCATGTCACCTCAGTGTCTCTAATCACAGTAATTGTCGCATGGAGTAGAAACCATTTGGAGGCACCAAACTGCTCCTTTTTTCCTTAGAAATAATTGGAACCTTTTGGCCAGATCTGAACTATGATGGTTTTTAAAACCACGGCGATTCAAACAAAGTCCGTATGAAATAAGAATCAGACTTCATCACGTCCCCTCAGGTGGACGTGTGTTTGATAAATCTGCTTTTCAAACATCACTGCCGGACGACTTTGTGGGGGAATACAGAAACCAATAAATCCACTCATCCATTCATTTGAAGGAAAATATGTAGTTTGTGTGGCATTTAACAAAGCGAAAAATCTTTAACTGATCAACATAAAAATGAGTGAACAGCTCAAAAAAAAATTATACAACTTTTTTAAAATTAAAATTTAATTGGGTTACATTTCTGGCACACCTGAAATTAGATAACACATTTAATATATAATCAGAAATAAATGAACCAATTTCGTATAATTACTGTATTTTTGGGGACTATAAATCACGCCTTTTTCTCCGGTATCATTGAGATTTTTGTGCAGTTTTTCAATTATTTTTTATATTGCCATTTATTCTCTTAATTTATTTAGTGCTTTGATTCATGAGAAAATCCAATATAAATTGCTGTTTTATTATCAACAAACCTGTGTTTTTTTTTGGGGGGGGGGGGGGGGGGGGGGGGTTATAAGTGGCAGGGCTTCCAAACTAGTAAAATAACTGAGTTGTACTCCAGAAAATGCAGTAGACTATTGAATTAAATACTGGCAGTTAAAAACAAAATAAATTGCTTTCATTTCATGAAATAAAACCCATAAAGTGTGTGTGTGTGTGTGTGTGTGAGAGAGAAACAGTTATTGAAAATTTTGAACTTGCAATAAATCGTCAATTTTACAGCCAGTTTTCTGTGTAATCGTGCGCTTGGATACACAGATGTATGTAAATTTATTGGTTATGCTCATCAATTGACTTCTGTATTGATCAGACATGTATTGATCATGTGTGTTTGTGTTTCCAGGTCTGGACGTTGACGGGATTTACAGAGTCAGCGGTAACCTAGCAACCATCCAGAAGCTTCGCTTCATAGTCGATCAAGGTTTGTTGGCGAGTTTTGATTGTCTGACTTTGGTTGGTTGATTTACGTACTCTGTAACCTTTTAAATAATTTAGCACAACTAGCTGAGTTAGCTGTTCTACACGCGGGTAATAAAGCTGAACTTTATCCATGTCATTGTATATTTCATGTCGCTTTAGTTAAGGTGTAGTAAGTTGCGTTGTGTGTATGTTGTCGTCATTAATTTTTACAGAGCAATTTGTGACATTCATGGTGTTGCTACTTGACCTGAGTACCACGTGAACTGCGAAAATAAGGGCTCCAGTGACTGGGTCGCGAACTAATATATAAGGCTGACCGTGTGTGTGTGTGTGTGTGTGTGTGTGTGTGTGTGTGTTCGCGCACATATGCTGTCAACCTAAGGCCCCCAGTGACCTCCCCCTTGGTGCCCCCAGTCACCATACCAAGTTTGGTGTTGATTGCTTAATTACTGTGGCTGTGCATTGCGAGCACACACACACACACACACACCGTCAGCTTTATATATTAGATGTTAAAATACCCTCAGCTGTACAAGCATAAAAATAGGAAAAAGAATATGACCTTTTGACCTCTTAAAATAGGTCAAGGTTAGCCATCTTTGAACTTGTCCAAGGTCTATGTCTCCAGAATGTTCCCTGTGAATTTGAAGACTCTGACAGTAATTGGACTGGACTTATGCTGAACACAGACATACGGACGCAAAGTCTTCCCAATACCCAATGGCCATATTTTGGCTTTGGGTAAAAATCTTACATATGATAATTTGAAGCCAGTTCCTATGACACCATTTTTCTGAGCCATCACAAATGGTATATGGACTGCATTTATATAGCGCTTTTCCATCTGCATCAGACGCTCAAAGCGCTTTACAGTTATGCCTCACATTCACCCCGATGTCAGGGTGCTGCCATACAAAGCGCTCAGTACACACCCGGAGCATCTAGAGGATTAAGGACCTTGCCCAAAGGCCCTTAGTGATTTTCCAGTCAGGCGGGGATTTGAACTGAGGATCTTCTGGTCTCAAGCCCAACACCTTAACCACTAGACCATCACCTCCCCTGCCACCAGAATTTAGTGTAACAACAATTGATTGGTTCAGACTGAACTTTTGGGGGACTGAACTTTTCCCCCGTCGGTTTTGCAGATTCAGTTCAATTCAGATCAATTTTATTTATATAGCGCCAAATCACAACAAACAGTTACCCCAAGGCGCTTTATATTGTAAGGCAAGGCCATACAATAATTACGTAAAAACCCCAAAGGTCAAAACGACCCCCTGTGAGCAAGCACTTGGCGACAGTGGGAAGGAAAAACTCTCTTTTAACAGGAAGAAACCTCCAACAGAACCAGGCTCAGGGAGGGGCAGTCTTCTGCTGGGACTGGTTGGGGCTGAGTGAGAGAACCAGGAAAAAGACATGCTGTGGAGGGGAGCAGAGATCAATCACTAATGATTAAATGCAGAGTGGTGCATACAGAGCAAAAAGAGAAAGAAACACTTTCAGAGAAGATCCACAGATCTTCACCACTTTTTACAAGAATTTACGACCCGACGTGGTGACCTCGAGCAAAACGGGAGCCTCACAAAGAATCACACAGATTCAGGTGTCATTTGACCTGCTCAAGTTATTTTTCATGGCTGTTTGGTAGAAACAGTCACAGTCGCTGTTAAAGTTCACAGCCCTTCATGCTGTTTGTGCTAAATTGGACAAAGCACGGTTTTGTGCCTTTAAATGAGCTGGCGGCATGTGAACATTTCCCTTGATGCGTGCTGATGATTGCTGTGTTCGGGTTAATGGTCTCTGGCGGTAAAAGTGGCGCGCTTCCATGGTGCCGTCGATCCGAACGGTTTGTCAGCTGGAGCTGAGGGCCCGGAGCTTGTTGTACCTGGTGGTTCTTCTCTGGTCTCAGTTCTATTAAACCAAAGTGATTTGAGCCGTAGCCTCAAACCGACAGCAGGAACATGTGGCGCCACCCAGAGCGAGGGGCGGCCGGGGGCACTGAGGTGCCGCCTGTTAGCAGGTAAACATTAGCATAGTAATTAGCCCCGGTTAATTCTTCCAATTAAAACCATGTTGCTGTTTCCCCAGAGGAGGAGCTTAACTTGGATGCCAGCCAATGGGAGGACATCCACGTCGTCACTGGCGCCCTGAAGATGTTTTTCCGAGAGTTGCCAGAGCCTCTGTTCCCATTCCGGTTCTTCCAGCCATTTGTGGAGGCCATCAGTGAGTAGTGCGGCTCAGAATCCCGACTTGTGCTGTTTTTTGTTATCAGAGCTCATGTGTCGGGATGTTTGCTGATACTTGGTGCACAGCAGCACATTCATTTGAGCCCACAGTACTTTAGCCTTAATCCTGTTCACAGTGTGCATTTGCCTGCAGAAGCTTTGTCCCTGCAGGCGGCTCAGCTCAGACTGCTTTAGTCAGAGACCGAGCGAGCTGCAGAAACCTTTGAGTAAACGATCCCACAAAATCAACTCGCAGAACACAGATGTTTGTACGAGTTACTGGAAAGAAATGGATAAACAGAAACATAAAGGCACAGTTACACTTTATGACATCATAGAGGCAATTGTAAAAATACAGACATAAAGGGACAATTATACTATATTAAACTGTAGGGGTTTATTCGACACTTGTAAAGGCACAATTACACTTGATGACATCATAGAGGCAAATGTAAAAAACAGACACTAAAGGCACAAGTACACTTTATGACATCATGGAGGCAAATGTAAAAAACAGACACGTAAAGGCACAAGTACACTTTATGACATCATAGAGGCAAATGCAACAGCACAGACACGTAAAGGCACAAGTACCTTTTATGACATCATGGAGGCAAATGCAACAGCACGGACATGTAAAGGCACAAGTACACTTTATGACATCATGGAGGCAAATACAAAAACACCGACGCCTAAAGGCACAACTACACTTTATGACATCTTGGAGGCAAATTCAGAAACACGGACAGGTAAAGGCACAAGTACACTTTATGACATCATAGAGGCAAATGCAACAGCATGGACACGTAAAGACACAAGTACACTTTATGACATCATAGAGGCAAATGCAAAAACACGGACGCGTAAAGACACAAGTAGACTTTGACATCATAGAGGCAAATGCAAAAACACGGACGCGTAAAGGCACAAGTAGACTTTGACATCATAGAAGCAAACGCAAAAACACGGACGCGTAAAGACACAAGTAGACTTTGACATCATAGAGGCAAACGCAAAAACACGGACGCGTAAAGACACAAGTAGACTTTAACATCATGGAGGCAAATGCAACAGCACGGACACGTAAAGGCACAAGTACACTTTATGACATCATGGAGGCAAATACAAAAACACGGACGCCTAAAGGCACAACTACACTTTATGACATCATGGAGGCAAATGCAGAAACACAGACACGTAAAGGCACAAGTACACTTTATGACATCATAGAGGCAAATGCAACAGCACGGACACGTAAAGACACAAGTACACTTCATGACATCATAGAGGTAAATGCAGAAACACAGGCACGTAAAGGCACAAGCACACTTTATGAGATCATAGAGGTAAATGCTGAAACACGGACGCGTAAATGCACAAGTACACTTTCTGACATTATAGAGGTAAATGCTGAAACACGGACGCGTAAATGCACAAGTACACTTTCTGACATTATAGAGGTAAATGCTGAAACACGGACGCATAAAGGCACAAGTACACTTTATGACATCATAGAGGTAAATGTAAAAACACACGTAAAGGCACAAGTACACTTTATGACATTATAGAGGCAAATGCAACAGCGCAGACATGTAAAGGCACAAGTACACTTTATGACATTATAGAGGCAAATGCAACAGCGCAGACATGTAAAGGCACAAGTACACTTTATGACATCATAGAGGCAAATGCAACAGCACAGACACATAAAGGCACTTTATGACATCATAGAGGCAAATGCAGAAACACGGACGCGTAAAGGCACAAGTACACTTCATGACATCATGGAGGCAAATGCAAAAACACGGAGGCTTCAAGGCACAAGTACACTTTATGACATCATGGAGGCAAATGCAAAAACACGGACACGTAAAGACACAAGTATACTTTGACATCATAGAGGCAAATGCAAAACCATAGACACGTAACACTACAAGTACACGGTATGACATGGAGGTAAATGCAGAAACACGGACACGTAAAGGCACAAGTACACTTTATGACATCATAGAGGCACATGCAACAGCACGGACACGTAAAGGCACAAGTACACTTTACGACATCATAGAGGTACATGCAACAGCACAGACACGTAAAGGCACAAGTAGACTTTAGGGCTGCAACAAACGATTATTTGGATCGTCGATGAATCTGATGGGGTTTCGACACAAAAACTTAAAATACTTGAAAATCAACAAATCGTCAAATGTCCCTTGGCTGTTGAAATATAAAATAATAAAGAATAAAACAGTTTATAATAAAGAACAAAATATTTCAAATGACATTGCTTTATCAAAGTGCTGAGTTGCCATAAAACAACATTGAAACATATAAATGTTATAAAATATATGGCGAAAAAAGAGGTATTTTTGTTGCTGCAAATGAGCAATTAGCATAACCAGTTAACCATAAAATCTAAATCAAAAACTGTAGCCTGACTCGTGCAGCATTCTCTGTATAACTATGTGGTCATTTCACAATGACACATGTGACTCATGTCTCTTTCTCTAAAATTGTATTGTAGCATTATTAGTTATTATTACTATTATTATTGTTGCTATTATTATTAATATATAAATAAAATTACATTTTAAAATATTATAATTTGTAATACATTTGACTCTTTTATGACACCAAACACTGATAATTATAACTATAATTATTAGACAGAAAACAAATGCACAAACATGCTGAAATGCCAGCAGCTTAATGCTAACTTTAACATTGAAGACGCCATAGACATGCTAACAGGTTAGCATCGGTGTTGGCATAAAATACATCTATCAACTGTTTCAGAAGACCATAACAGGTCAGTTGAACATAAAAAGGTAACTATTCCTTAGACATGTGCTCTTTAGGGTTTTAGTTGAGAAAAATTAACATAAAACGAAATAAAACAAATGAAACCAACGAAGCAGCAGCTCGAAGCACTCCTTCATTGGTTCAAGATTCAAAGAAAAGCTCGGGTGATTATATGGAAGAAACAAAACATTTGCTGTGATCAAAGTTATTTAGCAAATAATCAATGACTAAATTAGTTGACAACTATTTTAATAATCGATTTTAATCGATTAGCTCGATTAGTTGTTTCAGCTCTAGTGCACGTTATGACATCATAGAGGCAAATGCAACAGCACGGACGCGTAAAGGCACAAGTAGACTTTATGACGTCATAGAGGCAAATGTAACACCATAGACATGTAACAATACAAGTACACGTTATGACATGGAGGTAAATGCAAAAACACAAATGTAAAGGCACAAGTACACCTTATGACATCATAGAGGCACATGCAACAGCACAGACACGTAAAGGCACAAGTACACTTTATGACATCATAGAGGCACATGCAACAGCACAGACACGTAAAGGCACAAGTACATGTTATGACATCATAGAGGCACATGCAGTAACAAACGGACATGTAAAGGCACAAGTCCACTTTATCAAATCAAATCAATTTTATTTATATAGCGCCAAATCACAACAAACAGTTGCCCCAAGGCGCTTTATATTGTAAGGCAAAGCCATACAATAATTACGGAAAAACCCCAACAGTCAAAACGACCCCCTGTGAGCAAGCACTTGGCGACAGTGGGAAGGAAAAACTCCCTTTTAACAGGAAGAAATCTCCAGCAGAACCAGGCTCAGGGAGGGGCAGTCTTCTGCTGGGACTGGTTGGGGCTGAGGGAGAGAACCAGGAAAACGACATGCTGTGGAAGAGAACAGAGATCAATCACTAATGATTAAATGCAGAGTGGTGCATACAGAGCAAAAAGAGAAAGAAACACTCAGTGCATCATGGGAACCCCCCAGCAGTCTAAGTCTATAGCAGCATAACTAAGGGATGGTTCAGGGTCACCTGATCCAGCCCTAACTATAAGCTTTAGCAAAAAGGAAAGTTTTAAGCCTAATCTTAAAAGTAGAGAGGGTGTCTGTCTCCCTGATCTGAATTGGGAGCTGGTTCCACAGGAGAGGAGCCTGAAAGCTGAAGGCTCTGCCTCCCATTCTACTCTTACAAACCCTAGGAACTACAAGTAAGCCTGCAGTCTGAGAGCGAAGCGCTCTATTGGGGTGATATGGTACTATGAGGTCCCTAAGATAAGATGGGACCTGATTATTCAAAACCTTATAAGTAAGAAGAAGAATTTTAAATTCTATTCTAGAATTAACAGGAAGCCAATGAAGAGAGGCCAATATGGGTGAGATGTGCTCTCTCCTTCTAGTCCCTGTCAGTACTCTAGCTGCAGCATTTTGAATTAACTGAAGGCTTTTCAGGGAACTTTTAGGACAACCTGATAATAATGAATTACAATAGTCCAGCCTAGAGGAAATAAATGCATGAATTAGTTTTTCAGCATCACTCTGAGACAAGACCTTTCTAATTTTAGAGATATTGCCCAAATGCAAAAAAAGCAGTCCTACATATTTGTTTATTATCTGCATTGAAGGACATATCCTGATCAAAAATGACTCCAAGATTTCTCACAGTATTACTAGAGGTCAGGGTAATGCCATCCAGAGTAAGGATCTGGTTAGACACCATGTTTCTACGATTTGTGGGGCCAAGTACAATATACTTTATGACATCATAGAGGCAAATGCAGAAACATGGACACGTAAAGGCACAAGTACGAGGTCTGTTAGAAAAGTATCCGACCTTTTTTTTTTTTTTTTTTTAAACATATGGATTTGAATCACGTGTGATTGCATCAGACAAGCTTGAACCCTCGTGCGCATGCGTGAGTTTTTTTCATGCCTGTCAGTTGCGTCATTCACCTGTGAGCAGGCTTTGAGTGAGGTGTGGTCCACCCCTCTCGTCTATTTTTTATTGCGAATAAATGTCTCAACGATTTGGAGCTTTGCTGCATCAATTTTTTTCCAGAAACTGTGAGAGACCTCCAAGTGGACACCGTTCAAAAAATGAATATGGCTTTCAGGGATGATTTTATGGGAATTAAACAGATTACGGGGTGTTACTGCCGCTTTAAGGACGGCCCACAACTGCTGAGAGCGCGGCGACGGACAGGCTGACAACCCGCACAAACAGCCAGATCATTTCCAACGTGAAGGCTTTGTTGATCCGGGACCTCGTCTGACTTTCACAAAAAGGCAGAAGATGTGGACATCAGCACTTTTTCCGGCACATTCCACCGTTACAGGAGTTTTTTTCATGGAAAGAAAAGCGGAGGGACGCGCCACGGAGCCGTTCATTACGCGGGACAAAACCACCTCGGTGTTGGTCTCACAGGACGGCTTTCAGGTGGATTTCAGATGGATTCCGGTTGCTTTCCAGTCGTGTGAATATCCGATTGTGATTGTGCATGAGCTGGACATGCCAGAACATGTCCCATGAGGCTTCATCACGGCGTTGCTTTGCGCCGAGCGGCTGCACCGCGACGCGCGGAACTCCTCCACACTCTGTGTTAATGTGCCGGAAAAAGTGCTGATGTCCACGTCTTTTCACAATTCCTGTGCTAGTCAGATGACATACCGGATCAAGACAGTGTCCAGTTTAAAAATGAATGGCACATTTCACTGTTACAGGAGTTTTTGTCATGAAAAGAGAAGCTGCTCCACCGCGCATCGCGGTGCAGCCGCTCGGTGCAAAGCAACGCCGTGATGAAGCCTCACGGGACATGTTCTGGCATGTCCAGCTCATGCACAATCACAATCGGATATTCACACGACTGGAAAGCAACCGGAATCCGTCTGAAATCCACCTGAAAGCTGTCCTGAGAGACCAACACCAAACCGAGGTGGTTTTGTCCCACGTAATGAACGGCTCCGTGGCGCGTCCCTCCGCTTTTCTTTCCATGAAAAAAAAACTCCTGTAACGGTGGAATGTGCCGGAAAAAGTGCTGATGTCCACATCTTCTGCCTTTTTGTGAAAGTCAGACGAGGTCCCGGATCAACAAAGCTTTCACGTTGGAAATGATCTGGTTGTTCCAGCAGGATGTCAGCCTGTCGATGGGGGCTGGGAGCACGCCGCGCTCTCAGCAGTTGTGGGCCGTCCTTAAAGCGGCAGTAACACCCCGTAATCTGTTTAATCCCCATAAAATCGTCCCTGAAAGCCATATTAATTTTTCGAACGGTGTCCACCTGGAGGTCTCTCACAGTTTCTGGAAAAAAATTGATGCAGCAAAGCTCCAAATCGTTCAAACATTTATTCGCAATAAAAAATAGACAAGAGGGGTGGACCACACCTCACTCAAAGCCTGCTCACAGGCGAATGACGCAACCGACAGGCATGAAAAAACTCACGCATGCGCACGAGGGTTCAAGTTTGTCTGACGCAATCACACGTGATTCAAATCCATATGTTTTTTTTTTTTTAAATAATAAGGTCGGATACTTTTCTAACAGACCTCGTAGACTTTATCAGGGTTCTAGCTAGGATAAAATCTTAGCGTAGTGGTAATGTCGAGGGAGCGAAGCGACCGAGGGGGGTGGGGTTGTGGTGTGGAAGGGGGGAGGCTTTTGAAAATTTAAGCTAAAAATTGGCCATTCTAGGTGTACCCAAAGGGGAAAAACCAGGTATGACAGCCCAAGTCCCTTCATCATGTCCAAAAGGCTGGGAAGTTTGTTGAGTGGGCAATCTCATTCTGGGTTACCAGTACATGGCCCTCAGTGAGGCAGTTGGAGCCCGTGGACATTTTTAAGTCAAGACTTAAAACCTATTTTTTTTTTTTTTTTTTTATGTTGAACTGTTCTGTGTGAGGCACCTTGAGACGGCTTTTGTTGTAATTTGGCGCTTTATAAGCTGATTAAGCTGAAATTGAACATTTTATTGTCTTAAAGTAAATAAATATGAAATTGGTCACTGGATCCTTAAACTCTAGACATAATAAACTCTACGAGGTCTATTAGAAAAGTATCCGACCTTATTATTTTTTTCAAAAACCATATGGATTTGAATCACGTGTGATTACATCAGACATGCTTGAACCCTCGTGGGCATGCGAGAGTTTTTTCACGCCTGTCGGTTACATCATTTGCCTGTGGGCAGTCTTTGAGTGAGGAGTCGCCCACCCTCTCGTCGTTTTTTTCATTGTTTAGGAATGGCTCAGAGACTGCTGCTTTGTTTGATCAAAATTTTTTCAAAACTGTAAGGCACAACTGAGTGGACACCATTCGATAAATTCAGCTGGTTTTCAGTAAAAATTAACGGCTGATGAGAGATTTTGGTCTGGTAGTGTCGCCGTAAGGACAGCCCACGGCGCCTGACAGCGATCTGCGCTTCGAGGCGGCAGCGTCTCACCGTTTCAAGTTGAAAACTTCCACATTTCAGGCTCTGTTGATCCAGGAAGTCGTCAGAGAACAGAGAACTTTCAGAAGAAGTCGGCATGAGGAGTTTATTCGGACATTCCATTGTTAACGGACATTTTGTAATGAAAGAACGTGCGGGCAGAGTCGCATGTTGGGCCGGACCCGACCGCGGGGGGTCGCGACAGGAAAAACACTTCCGTTGGAAACCTTAACGGGCAAGTTGGAACATGCCCAAGCTGTTAAACAATTTCTCAGTTACTCACTTGTTGAAAACCATCAAAAGCCGCCTGAATTTTACAAATGGTTTTCAACACGGAGGTGTTTTTCCTGTCGCGGCGCACACACGTCTCGGCGAATTTGCGCGCACATCTTTCATTACAAAATGTCCTTAAACAGTGGAATGTCCGCATAAACTCCTCATGCCGGCCTCTTCTGAATCTCTCACGACGTCCTGGGTGAATTAAGCCTTAAATTGGGATGTTTTCAGGTCGAAACAGGTCGACGACGGCGCCTGGAAGCGCTGCAGGACGTCCCGCTGCGTGGGAAGTCCTTACAGCGACAGAAACACCCCATAATCTTTCATCAGCCATTAAACTTTTCACCGAAAACCAGCTAATTACTAATTCCAAGCAGACTCTGTCTCAGCAGAGAGCCGCACAGCGTTTAAAGCTGTGACAACGGAACGGAGGATGATTCTCGTTTCTCGACTGCAACATGACAAGAGTCCCAGTTAGTGACTTTAGTCCACACAAAAGTGACTCATGATATTTTAATGGCTTTCAGAGGGGTTAAGAAGCGAACTTACCGCTTCTGAATAGCAGCGAATCAAAGAGCCACGAGCCATTGAATCGAAGCATTGCTTCAAACTGGAGTCGCGCTGCAGAAACAGTTGATTACAGACGCTGTATTGAACATCGTAACAGTCCAAAATAAGCGTAACCGTCCAAAAGTATAGTGTAACGGGCCGTAACACAAGTTTACGCTAGCTAGAACCCTGCTTTATGACATCATAGACACAAGTACACTTAGGCACAAGTACACTTTATGACATCATAGAGGCAAATGCAGAAATATGGATGCGTAATGGCACAAGTACATGTTATGACATCATAGAGGCAAATGCAAAAACACGGGCACATAAAGGCACAAGTACATGTTATGACATCATAGAGGCAAATGCAGAAACACGGACGCGTAAATGCACAGGTACACGTTATGACATAGAGGCAGATGCACAAACACGGACACGTAAAGACACAAGTACACTTTATGACATCATAGAGGCAAATGCACAAACACAGGCACGTAAAGACACAAGTACACTTTGACACAAACATAAAGGCAGTTATACTATATTACACTGTAGGGATTTATTCGAGGCAAATGCAAAAACACAAACAAAGGCACAATTACACTTGATGACATCATAGAGACAAATGCAAAAACACAGAAATGTAAAGGCACAGTTACACTTTATGACATCATAGAGGCAAATGCAAAAGCACAGACAAGTAAAGGCACAGTTACACTTTATGACATCATAGGGGCAAACGCAAAAGCACAGACACTAATGGCACAGTTACACTTTGACATCATAGGGGCAAACGCAAAAGCACAGACACTAATGGCACAGTTACACTTTGACATCATAGAGGCAAATGCAAAAACACAGACACTAAAGGCACAGTTACACTTTGACATCATAGAGGCAAATGCAAAAAGACACAATTACACTTTATGACATCATAGAGGCAAATGCAAAAACAGAAATGTAAATCCACAATTACACTTTATGACATCATAGAGGCAAATGCAAAAACAGAAATGTAAATCCACAATTACACTTTCTGACATCATCGGGGCAAATGTAAAAACACAGACACATAAAGGCACAATTACACTTTATGACATCATCGGGGCAAATGCAAAAACACAGAAATGTAAAGGCACAATTACACTTTATTACATCATAGAGGCAAATGTTAAAACAGATACAGGAGTGCTGCAACAGCAACATGTATTTATGATTTAAAGCCAATCAATGGAAAGGACAATTATCAAACTAAAACATTTATTCATATGAAAACCACTTTTACTCACTTTTACCCCTTCAGTGAATTAAACACAAACTGTTAATATGAGATTTTTCCTTGAGAATTCTGTCAAAAACATTTTTTGTGGATCCAGATCCGGCTGATCTAGAAAATGACCTTCAGTGCCGCCCAGCAGGTCCAGAGTCACAACACAAACCCGTTTTAGATTTCATGGGACTAAAATCAAGCCCTTACTGAACCAAATCCGATCCTTATCCTGGCGCTACAACAGGCCAGATGCTGTCATGTGACACCATGCTGTCTCCAGACCTCCCACTGTATCAGACGGCTGGACGACGCCTCGCTGCAAACTTCTGTAAACAGTTCCATCAATTGTTGGAGTCTGGCAGTCAGTCGTGGCCTGAGCCGGTTCCTCTGGGAGGGTTCGGTG
This sequence comes from Thalassophryne amazonica, assembly GCF_902500255.1. NCBI lineage: Eukaryota > Metazoa > Chordata > Actinopteri > Batrachoidiformes > Batrachoididae > Thalassophryne > Thalassophryne amazonica. The sequence goes on along the minus strand of NC_047116.1, from coordinate 4,820,845 downwards.
GTACCTGCTGCTCTAAGTCATGACTAAAATAATCACATTCGTAACTGGAATGTGTGGAAAACTGTTATTTTATGATCTGACCATTAACGTCTTGACTAAACTGGATCAACAGGTCATTCTTTGAGGCAGCTATGGACCAGTTAAGCTAGCAGGCTACACTAGTTAATATGGCTGTCAGAGTTCACAAAACCCATGGTTCAAATCTTTTCCAATTACAGGAAAAAAAAGACAAATACTACTGCACTTTCCATTAAAAAAAAAAAAAAAACTTAATGACAAATTAAGACAAGGTGTCTGATGTTTTACATAACATTTTAAAATAAAATATGTAATCACAGTAAATTGCTACATGAACCGTATCAGTGAATGAAAACAGCCTTTGTCAAATTGATGACGGTTAAAAAAAAAAAAAAGCTATGCGATCAGTCTGTGCGACTGAAGATTTGCTTCAAACTTTCACAGACTGTTATTATTCCCAGTAAACAGCATACAGAATTTCAGCCTCATATTGATATTGGTTTATGAGATACTGAGGCTTTAAAAACAGCATGTGACACTGATTCTACTGTAAAAATAAGCAGACAAGCAAAAGACACAAGTTATACAGACCAAGGATGATCTGTTACATCACGAAAAGTGATTGGGCTGCCTACTGCAGCTTAGTAAAGCAAATAATAAGTTAATATGTATGTTAAATGTATGTGCTTGCATTCATCTGGCTGCAGGTGTCTGTTTTTGGAGCAGTTTAATGGGGTTTCCTCAACTTTTTAACTGGGACATTTGTGCATGACAAACTAACAAACAGCACCTTATACATGAAAAACATTCACTTTCTACCAGTAATTACCTTATCACAAAGTAGATGAGACCTGTGTGTGTGTGTGTGTGTAATAGTAGTAATAATAATAATAACAATAACAACAATAACCTTTATTTAACCAGATAAAAAGCCCATTGAGATGGAAACATGGTTTACAGGGTGACCTGGCCAATAAAAGTAGCAGCATTTATATGTCTATATATTCATGTATATACATATACACAGAGTGGCCTTTTATTGTGGCCAGCCTCAGGCACACCTGTGAGGTGGGATGGATTAGCTTGGCAAAGGATAAATACTCACTAACACAGATTTTGACAGATTTCTGAACAATATTTAAGAGAAATAGGTCTTTTGTGTATATAGAAAATATTTTCGATCTTTGAATTCAGCTCATGAAAAATAGGAGCAAAAACAAAAGTTGTGTTTATATTATATACACACACACGTGCTGTGGATCATAGCTGAGTATTTTGCTGCTCTGCTGGGCGCAGTGGAAACTTAATGTGTAAGGTTACTGTGCACCAGTAAAGTATTTTTATGTACAGACAAAAGTAAACATACAGAGGAGATGATTGTGATTCCGTCATGTGAGCGGCTTTGTGGTGACGGAAAACTACACCTGTGAGAATCTCAGTTCATGGAGATTAGCTTGTTAGCTTGCTACAGCTGTTGTGCAGCTGCTTGTTTAAAGACGTGTAAAGATGGAAATAATGTACAGACACCAAAAGGAGGAAGTACAGTCCAGAGAGCAGCATGCACACGTCAAAGTTCACTCACAGGAGGTCAGTTATGTGTCAGTTAACAAGTCACAAACAAAAGAAATACATTAAAAAGACAATATTCAAAATACAGGACCTGAAGTAGAAGATAATAAGGTCAGTGTTTTTAGAGAAGTCAGGACAGTGTTAGAAGAACGTCTGCAAGTCTGTGAACATCTGCTGGATTCATGTTCAGTAATTTTTTTCATAGAAAACTCTTTGAAAACAGAGTGAGAGTAACAAAGCAGACAGGTGAGGGAAGCTTCAAAGAGCCAAGTGGCAACTCTGGACATGTTACAAGCTTCCCTGACTGTGATTGGAGAACCTGGGAATAGGACACCGCTGTCAAATACTTTACTTCATGAAGTGACGCTCTGCTTCACTGCCAGATTCTGAAGTGGCGGCTCGTCTGCCTTAATGATTGTTAATTAAACACAAGTTAGTTTGTTAAACATGAAACCATAAAAAAAGCTTTGATCCATAAAATCTTTGTTGAGGTTTTAACTTTCAAAAAGCAGATTTGAAAATTAAAATGGTCTTAAAACAATATTAAAGGGGTCCAGTTTTTAACCTGCCTTTTATATGTATTGTAAGTTCACATGTATTTGAAGTTCAATATTAAATATCTCCAAACTCCCCCAATTCAGAGTTTTCAGAGATTCTCCTATAAATATTATTGAGGTCTGACACAGCTTGTTTGAGACCTTTGTGACATATGTCACAGATATAAATACCCCCAAATCCTCTAATTTCCCCTCAGATTATTAATTGGGAACCCCCCCCCCCCACACACACACACACAGAGGCCCAGATTTACTGCTGTACTATAAAAAATGGAGGGAAAAAAAACCTGATAAGCAACATGAAAATTGCTACATGGGAAACACCACGTTAATGAAAGTGATTAAAAATGCAGCCGTGTGCCACGCTCACCGTTATCGATGTTTGTCACAGGTCAGTTTTCTTTAGATCTTTCCCCTCCGTGCGCCTCATAGTTTGAGTTTTCACCAAGTACCACTAGACCTGAAGAAAAAATTAAAACAAAACAAAAAAAAAAAATCCTGTTTAACACTCAGATTCTGTTCCTGGTGTTACGATACCATACACTTTATTGTCCCTTCTGGGGAGTCTTGGACTCACTTGTTCAGGGAGGAAACACTGAAGTGGCCCAAAGAAGAACTTCTATTTAAATGGAAAACATAAAATCTGCCTTCTTTTGTAAACACATTTAAAATGCTTGTGATGTTGCTGAATATATAAACTTTAATGATTTGGTGTTATTGAATAAACTCACATTTGGCCACCCTGGTTGGGGCTGTTTTGAGACGCAGTGGGTGTGGCATCAGTTCGTGCCAAAACGATTCTCTGCACAATAAATGAATTGACCATTTATAAATCAATGAGTTCAGATTCACACCTTGTTGCACACACTGCAGACAGCTTTGTCCTGTTAAACACGGCTGTTTGTCCCACAGAGGGACACGTCCTGTGACACGTATTTAGGGTCGGGGAAACCATGCCTGTTGCCACGGCTAAACAAAAGCTGATTGGCCCATCAACTCACCAATCAAATCCTCTGCAAGTCTGCTGTCAACATATAGAAAAAAAGGACTTTAAAATGTAACGTTTCCCCAGCAGCTACTCATGTTGTTCTTTCATCATGTAAAAATGTGGTTGGGATTATGTGAGACACTGATCTGGGACCATGATTCAGTTTGCATCAGGTCCAGCATCCGTCAGCTTTCCAAGTTTTCCTGAGATTTCTCCCAAAAACACGGTGGGAGGTGTTGAGAGAAGATTGCCAACGCTCCCGAGGTGGAGACGTTAATTTGACAATAAATATTTACATGCAGCTGGCGCCGGCCAGAATACTCACCGGTACTCAAGGTGATTACATCCCGTTAATCAGATCAGCGCGCGCCGCTGACGAGCTGCAGACAACATTTAGATCATTAGCCGTGCAGGAAGCCCCTCGTAGCAAGAGGTGTAATTAGGCTAACCTGCTGCACGTTTCCCTGCTCGCCACATCAAAGGAGCAGGGGCGGAGACGGTGCTGCCTCCACGCGGAGGTGGAGACCTGAGAGGGTGAGAGCGGAGACGTCTTTGAAGGCCCGTCACAAGAGGTGAAGACCTTTGGAGATCTTCTCCTCACTGCTCGTGGACCGTGTGCAGATCAAATCATGAACCTGATGTTACCTGTAGCTCCGCCCCCAGTCTGTCAGCAGCAGTCAAACTCAACAGCAGAAACAGTGACACAGTTGTTGAGCAACAAAACCTTCAGCCGTTATTGTCTACACACCCACAGTGATGTTGCCCGCCCTCATCGCCCTGCGTGTGCGCTGTTCTCAGTCACTACGGTGACATGGGAGCTCTCAGCGAATCGGTGTCCAGTGTTCAGATTCAGGGTTCAGTCAGTAAATGTGAGTGGATCCGGAGCCGACTGATGGAGGCCGGGTTAACGTGAACGTAGAGATCTTAGCAGAAAAACTAGAACGGCACACAGAGTGCACACCTCTCATCCAATCAAACAGCAGTAGCCAGCACCTTTTTTAGATCATCCACCTGACAAGAGGGCGGAGCTTTTGCCCCTTTATGTGAGGACTTTAATGTAGGTTTACAACAACAAATCACAGCTTGTTTCCTGTTAATAACCAACGTGTGTACAGAAGAAGTTATTTTAAATTCTCCGCCTCTTTTTGGACAATCTGTTCCAAATGTTTCCTCCTGGTTTGAGAACTATGTGCTCCGCCCCTTTTCTTCTAAATATACTTTTTATCAGTTCTACACCTGATCCAGTTTTCCATCATTTTCTCAAAATCTGATCATTAGTGAAATGCCTTTATTTGTTTACAGTGATTTTAAGTGTTCTGTAGCCACGCCCACATTTTCTTTATTGCACTCAGTGTTTGACCTTCTCTGCAGTTGTCATGGAAATTGGGTTGTTTGTTTTCAAGTAATCCTGAAAACACTCCCACAAACAGACTGGAGAATTTGGATTTGTGCTTTTTGTCACTTTTGCCTTCAGTGTGAACGCGGCCACAGAGTTGAGCCTGTGAGGCGTTTGGGGTGTTCAGGTTTCTCTTCGCTGGGAGCTCTCGGTTCTTGGACGGCAAAGAGGAGCAGCTGTGTTTGCAGGCCGTGATCCTGGCACACAGCGAGACCAAATCTATTATTCATGTGGCCCGAGTATCAGAGCCGGGGATCTGGATTCTCCAGCCACCTGTCTCACACACAAGCCTGCCTTTTTGTTCCCGGCAAATCAATGCAAACATTTATCTTTTCTGCACAAATGTGCCGTTAGAAGACAAAGTTGTGGGGATAATCTGTAATATCTTGTTGGCGTGTGCGGTCTTGGTCACGCGTGTGCGTGGCGGTGGCATCGTGCCGGTCTTGGAGCAGAAAGGTGACCTCTGGCGTTCTCTCCTCGCCGCCCGTCTTGAAGTTTAGAAACGACTGAGTGAAAATCTGTAATTCAGTGAATTGAAACATGTTAATTAGGAAAGAGGCGGGTTTTCCCTGGTTGTTTGGTCGTCGTCTGTGCCCTCGGTAACCATGGAGACGGAGTCCTGTGAGTTTGTAAGTGGGCCACCAGGCGAGAAAAACACAACATGCGAACAACAAACATGCTGCAGCTCAAACTGAGGCAACAGCTTGAAAGTGACTTCATTTTTTTGTGCATCTGTTTGGACGTGAAACAATCAAAGTCACTCTTGAGAAGATTTTAGTCCCACTTTAAAGTCGTCCGTTGGCGGCAGAAAATGTGAACGTCAGCTGAGACGCCTTAGAGCTTTCATCTGTTTACCACCACTTATCACAACCCCAACCGGCCTCGGGGCTGCGACCCTGTCCCATGTCTCACCACACGTGGTGTTTGATGTTCCCTCACAGTGTCTGTGATCCTCCTCATCTGAGTCTCACTAAGTAACCGTTCATTTGGCACAAAGTCATTCCAGCAGGACCCAAAGATCCTCCACAGAGACCTGGGACCAAAGACATCCGGTCCTCACCTTAGGACACCGGTTAGAGTCCAAGTCTGACAACCAGACCGCAAGACAGGAAACATCCGTACCTTAATGACTTGATCTTTGATTGTAGAGAAGCTTGAATCTTCGACTGGACTGGGTTGCTTGACGTGAGGACATTTCGCTTCAAATCACAGAAGCTTCCTCAGCTAAAATTCTTGCTCTGGTAGTCTGACTTTTGTCTTGACTCTTGTAGAGAAGAATAAACCAGAAGCCAACAAAAGCTGGAGTTTTTTAACCTAACCAGTTAGCTTCTGTGATTTGAAGCGAAACGTCCTCACTTCAAGCAACCCAGTCCAGTCGAAGATTCAAGCTTCTCTACTATGGAAACCACCTGGACAACTGAGAGCCTTCACAGAAACATTGATCTTTGATTCTTCTACAAAGTTATCAGCATCACCAAACACCTCTGACCATGGACCTCATGACTCCATAAGTTCTCCTCAGGTGTCTCTGGATCACAAAGGCAGAGGACCCAGAGACATAAACGTCCCTGCTTAGATCACTGAGTAGCTTTACAAGTTCAGATACACTTCTGATGGCACATTCCAGGAAATCAATGGAAGCCTGAATCTTGGTCTGAATCCAGGACCATCTCAAATCCATTCAGATATCTCACTCAGCTCTTCGTGTGCTGCAGTCAGGATCCACTGATTCCACAAAGATCACAGCATCATCTGCAAAGTCGAGGTCCATTAACCTTTTATGACTAAGACACCTAAGCCGCTGGTTTCCACAACCCAACCCAACACCGTGTGTAGGACCCAGACCACATCCCCGAGGAACACCAGAACATCACTGTGAAGACCACATCTTGAAAGTTAAGTGTTTTTGCGTAGTGCTCTACATGAGTGTTTGTGTTGTGTTTACATGAAGCTGTGATTAGAGAAGCAGCAGATTGAGGTCTCTCCAGTCACAGCCACAGAAGCTTGTAACTCCTTCAGAGTTGTACTGGGTGGCTTCCCTCATCAGACACCAGACAGCAGTTTGCTCACTGCACTTATTAATGATTGATTTAAAAATCATACAGAGATGTAACACTTGAAATGAACTGATCTTTTTCATCTGCAGACACGGTAACGACATAACGAGGGAATAACGCACCAAATAACGATAAACTCAGGTGCCAAACGCACGACGTGCTACTGTAACCTGATTATCACAAATCTGTCATCAAAGGTAACAAAGCAGCTGATCAGCTTCACCGAGTCGGCGACACCTCAAACCGCTTGCTTTAATCCGATTGCAAACAGACCGACGTCTTCGCCGCCGTCACGGCAAATATTAGCAGAAAGTAAATCATCCTGCAGGTTGTGATTAAGATTTTAAATGGATCCCAATTGTGTGCTTTTTGGTTAATGAATAACAAAGTCTGAGAGGACGGCGTCTGTAATTTATTAAACATGAAAAGCTCCTTGATGAAATACAGAAACTGGATATATTTTTGCATTTCAAACGATTTGCATGGGCAGCGTGCGTGCATGCAAATGAGGACAGAGTTTCAAAGAGTTTAAAAAGAAACTAGTAAGTACCATCGAATTCCCCGTCTGGCAGGAAAAAAAGGTGTTTTCTCCATCAGACGGAGAACCGGAACCTCAAAAAAACACGAGGACACAAGAAAATGTCAGACATCCAGAGCTACGGTAACAGAACGCTTCTGATCAGGACATACGTTTCAGCAACACCAGCATGAACTTTTCATTTAAATCGAGGACAGACGTTAATGGCAGGTGTGTCAATAACAGCTGCTTGAAGGCGGAGCAACAGTTTCTAAAAAAAAAAAAAAAAAAAAAAGTGTCTGAATTAAACGTGAATCATCATCTGTGGAATGATTCCAAAAACAAAGTCCGCTTCAGGCTGTAGCTGTCAGGAAACGTCCTGTCATGAGGGCCGTCGTTTTTAGATTCTCAAAATCAGTTACAAAGATTAACGACTGAGCGTCAAGCTGAAGTTCAAAGGTCACGTCTTTGTATCAAAATCGGCATGAACTCCTGTAAAATGGGCTGGTTTGACCAAGGTCAAAGGTCAGAGTTGAGCTTCCCCGTGGATTTGATTCAGTGTCGACGTCTTTGGTGTTTGCGAAATCATGTTTGAAGGACTTTTTAAAAAATAAATAAATACACGTTAGCGCACCGTGTTGAAGCTACTGACTCGCTAACAAAACAAATCTTTGCTCAGCTGTGTCGAGTGAAACTGTTCATGAAGTCATTGAGTGAAAGGGATTTATTCCCCAGAGTCTGACACCAGGTTCTTCTCGGCAGGTTCAGGACTTTCTGTTACGAGAAAGTGGCATCTGCAGGAACTCTCAGAACCCTCTGAATGAATTAATTTGAATTAAATGTTGTTGACAACACATAAAATTGATGTTTTGTTTGTGTTGATTTGGATCTTTGATCTGTCTTTAACACAGTGAAACAGCATATTTTCCTTATGACATCACAAAGCGCTACAGATACCCTCATCTTTATCTCTTAATGATGTCAGACATCATGAGGAGACTCTTACTGTCAAACACTGGACTCAGTCCTGATCATCCAGACTAGATCTGAACGCTTTGAGTGGGAAAACTCCGTGTCCACGCGGCGACGGAGGAGCATCTTTGTGACATCATAATTATGCTAAAGAATAATTAAAAAGAAAAAAAAATCAGCGGACCCAAATCAGGGCTAAAATATAACTGATTCTCTGACACCAGAAGGTTCTGGCCACAGAATTTTTAAAAATACTTCTTTTTTTTTTTCCAGATATCTGGTGTATGGAGACACATAAGCTCCGCCCTCTTCTGTCAGTTGTTGTGGGTACTAAAATCTGGAGTGTGCCAGGATCTAATGACATCCCTTAGTCCAACTTTTCAGGCAAAGTGCTTTAAAGTAATCCCGATCAGAGTTAAACCTCTGATCAAAGTTGTGTGCTGGGACCTGGGATTGGTGTATTGATTATTGCTCGTCGGCAGACTGGCTGTGTCTGGGCGTGGCCGTGGGCGGTCACTTCCAGCGGCGTGTTTGTTTGTGGTGTGTGATGGCGGCTCAGCTGGGATTTGTAATGGTGTGTTTGTCATAACAGACCATAAATCAGGCTGCGGTTCCCGCCGGCCAAACAGCAGCCGCCTAATGACTAATGTTCACGTCGTCCTCTTAGGACTCGGCTCACCTCCACATTTCCTAAAATCCTCCCAAAGCGCTGCTGATCAGCTCGTAATGGTGCCGGATCACTAAAAGAGGTCAAAACTTCAAATCTGCCGATGGTTCGGCTGCTTCCAGGTTGAAGTATTTTCTCAGAACTCTTTCTTCTGTGCTGATAAAATGTCTGACCAGAAAAAGGAAGAAATTCATAGAAAATTAACATGTTTTTCCACCTTTATATCCTTTCACTAAGGTACTTATATCATGTCTCCATATACATTTCTACACGCTTTACTTTTTCTTGTCTCCCCCCCCCCCCCCTTTTTATATTATTATATTTAGGGAATAATTGGAGGAGTGGGGTACAATTAGTTATACCTAACAGCTAACGTTAGCTTATCTAGCCGGCTGTAGCACCATTTATCGTAGCTTACAAAATAATTGGTTCTTTTCTGTTTGATAACCCATGTTTATTCATACTTTTGTCCACATTTATTTTTATATGTATTTCTTAATACCGTTATTGTAGGTTTACTACGCTATTATACTTTATACACTAATTACCGTTTTTGTTTATCTTGTTAGCTTGTTAGCTAGGTACGGTTAGCTTATTAATGGATAATTTAGCTCTTCTAACTATAACTAGCTTATTTTCGTTATTTACAATTTTATTTTACATGGTGTAGATTTTTAATTATTCATCAGTCTGTGTTCTTTTTAAAGATATCAACATATAGTACCTAAGTTCTTAGGTTTCCATTTGATAGCATATAGATTATGCTTTTTATTTTCCTATTGTATGCTAGCAGAGTTACTTTAGATAGATACCAATACACATTACATCATAGCTTTCTGTTTGTATATGTTTATTACCCTTATTATTTATCAGTTATATATATGATGTCTTATCTTTCTTATATCTTATTATTTATCAGTTATATATACCTTTTTCTTGAGCCGCTTGGGTGGGTAGGGAGAGTTCCCATGGGATAAAAAGCTTTTCAACCTACCATCCCTGGTTCTCAAGACCAGGCTCCTCTCCTGTGGAACCAGCTCCCAATTCGGATCAGGGAGACAGACACCCTCTCTACTTTTAAGATTAGGCTTAAAACTTTCCTTTTTGCTAAAGCTTATAGTTAGGGCTGGATCAGGTGACCCTGAACCATCCCTTAGTTATGCTGCTATAGACTTAGACTGCTGGGGGGTTCCCATGATGCACTGTTTCTTTCTCTTTTTGCTCTGTATGCACCACTCTGCATTTAATCATTAGTGATTGATCTCTGCTCCCCTCCACAGCATGTCTTTTTCCTGGTTCTCTCCCTCAGCCCCAACCAGTCCCAGAAGAAGACTGCCCCTCCCTGAGCCTGGTTCTGCTGGAGGTTTCTTCCTGTTAAAAGGGAGTTTTTCCTTCCCACTGTCGCCAAGTGCTTGCTCACAGGGGGTCGTTTTGACCGTTGGGGTTTTTCTGTAATTATTGTATGGCCTTGCCTTACAATATGAAGCGCCTTGGGGCAACTGTTTGTTGTGATTTGGCGCTATATAAATAAAATTGATTTGATTTGATCTTTTCTACTCTTCTATTTTACTCTTCCTTTTTTTCACAATTATTACTTGTTTACGGCAATAATGGCACACATCAAAATTAAAGACAACACATACACATTTGACATTGTTTATGTGCACTAAACTTGAAGTAGTCCGTCTTCCGAATTGAGGCAAAGTGGGTGAAGGCCGCCTGCAACTGTCAAGTCGCGCCGCCTGCCAGCTTGGGAAGAACAGAGGCCTGCCACAGGGAGGGAGGGGCAGGAAGGGCGGTAAGAGGAGAAAGCTGGAGCATGCTTCAGTCCATGTGTAAGTCTGTCAGTTTATTGTCCTTGTGGGTTGAGATAAGAATGGAGCCGAATAATCTCACCAAAGCCTGGATAAATTCCTCTGGAGGTAAACAGTGGGCAATTGACCTTGATGCTAGAGCCTGTAGTGTTGCAGCTGAGCAGTGAAAAACACTTTTAACAGTTCCACTCGCACAGCCAAATCCCAATTATGAATTAAGAATATTCACCGGCCTCCAAAACCTTCAGCTTCAACTACAAGGCATTCATCTGCTCCAAGGTGTCATCCAATTTGCGTCTGAGTTCAAGAGTCAATGCAGTCTGAGAATGCACTGCCTTGCCAACCTCGTTAATCATGATGGACAAGCGAGGACCCGTGGTTCTTGATGTCGCCGTCTTGCCAATTTTCTGGTAGATTAGGGCAGCACATAAGCCAAAAAGTACCAGCCCTGCAACCATAAGACCAAATATGAATAAATCCTCGACATCCTCAACAGAGAAAGGCGCCAAGCATGCCACACGCCAGGAACTCCAGGAGTCGAGGACATAGCCCACAGGATACGTTCCATCTGGGCAGGCAGGATCCCTTCTTGTAGAAAAAATGATGTCAATAGCATTCAGAGACCAGCTGATCAATTCCATGGTTAATCCAATAGTAGTCCAATAGATCCAGAATCCAATATAGTTTTGAGGAATTCACAGTCTGGTGTAGTAGGGACTTGAAGGTTAAAAGCAGAAAGATAAGGGAGAGTGGAGGAGATGCGACCACCCTCGTTGGAGTCCCAAGGCTTTCCACCGTTGTCAGTCTTCTTCAGTTATTTGTAGTTTGGTCAGTCAAGGTTTGGCTCTGCGTTAAATTAATGACGCGTCCTCGCCATCTGTCCTCAGGCTGAAGGCATCTCCAATATGTCCGTCGCCAACGGCACAATTAATGAATCAATCATGTGCTTTGTGTCACAAATTCAACATTTCACTGACGGCTGAGACTTTCAGCACAAGCGGTTTTTGTGTTCTTGTCTCAAAAGAAAAATTAAACCTCACATCCATCCAGGTCAAAGGGAGGGTCACCTGACCTCAGGCACGGGGCTGACCTGGGCCACAGTGTCAGCCGGCGCGGCTCCTCGGTGGTTAAATGAAATTGTTTAAATGGCTGGAGTCGTGTGGCGTGTTGGACCAGGTTTGACCCCCACATTCCTGAGAGTCTCACCTCCAGCAGCAGAAGGTCAGGGGCTCGACGCTCCCTCTCTGGATGTGACGGCCCATCTGTGCCCCGCTGCCAGCGCTTGGCACCCGGCTCGAGCATCTGCCACCTGCGCGCGGTGCCAGCTCGCCGTACACACAGACATCTGCTGTGTTCGTGCTCAGTCAGCACAACGAAGTACAGATGGCACACGGAGCACTGACCCACGCGCCAGCGACAACCTGCTACCCTGATTAGTAAAACTGCTTCACCTGAAGAGACGCACATCTGCGACTCGCTGCGTCAGAACGAGCTGGACAAGTCCAGCCAGGTCACATGACCACAGTCAGGTGATCATTAGTAACCCCCCAAAATTTGACTGCTGTGGGCTGGTGATCCAGATCTGGATTCTCTTTTTTTTTTCTCTGTTTTTGGACTTTGACTGAATGGGTTTTTAAAATTATTATTTTAGCTGTCAATCACAACAAACTGGAGTTAAAAGCTCAGAACAGCTTTGTAGCCACTTTGCTCCGACAGGACAACTTTCTTATAAGTAATGAATCACCGAGTGTGAGACAGGGACTGTTTACACTGACAGAAATATTCTGATAACTTGAAGATGCTCCCACATAAACAGTATTTCCTGATGGCTTTACCTGGAATCTTGTGGAAAAACGATGGAGAATTCTGCCGAGCCATAGAGTCTGTAGAAGTGCCCAGTTTGTGAATTCTGGCCACAGACCTGTTGCAGCTTCCCTCAGGATTGAGTTGAATTCTCGCCTGCTCAGTGCCCAAGATTACATCTGGCCAGACGTCAAGATAAGATAGTTTGTCAGGAATTTTACACAGTCTGGCTGAAGGACCTGCAGACAACTGGTAGTCCGACTGGATTGTGGGAGTTCTTCTGCATCCATACCTTGAAAGTTACTATGGCTTGTATAGAAGTCAGTAGCCTCCAAAGAAGGATGAGTTTCATATCCGAGGACACTCTAAATATCATCCAGAGGAGTCGTGGTGCACAGACTGATGGATATTCTAGGCTGTCCAGGGAGAACATTCTGTAATGTTCTCTGTTCTTGTTCTGTTAGACCTCAGTGCTGCTTTTGATACTGTTGACCATAAAATTTTATTACAGAGATTAGAGCATGCCATAGGTATTAAAGGCACTGCGCTGCGGTGGTTTGAATCATATTTGTCTAATAGATTACAATTTGTTCATGTAAATGGGGAATCTTCTTCACAGACTAAAGTTAATTATGGAGTTCCACAAGGTTCTGTGCTAGGACCAATTTTATTCACTTTATATATGCTTCCCTTAGGCAGTATTATTAGACGGTATTGCTTAAATTTTCATTGTTACGCAGATGATACCCAGCTTTATCTATCCATGAAGCCAGAGGACACACACCAATTAGCTAAACTGCAGGATTGTCTTACAGACATAAAGACATGGATGACCTCTAATTTCCTGCTTTTAAACTCAGATAAAACTGAAGTTATTGTACTTGGCCCCACAAATCTTAGAAACATGGTGTCTAACCAGATCCTTACTCTGGATGGCATTACCCTGACCTCTAGTAATACTGTGAGAAATCTTGGAGTCATTTTTGATCAGGATATGTCATTCAAAGCGCATATTAAACAAATATGTAGGACTGCTTTTTTGCATTTATGCAATATCTCTAAAATCAGAAAGGTCTTGTCTCAGAGTGATGCTGAAAAACTAATTCATGCATTTATTTCCTCTAGGCTGGACTATTGTAATTCATTATTATCAGGTTGTCCTAAAAGTTCCCTAAAAAGCCTTCAGTTAATTCAAAATGCTGCAGCTAGAGTACTGACGGGGACTAGAAGGAGAGAGCATATCTCACCCATATTGGCCTCTCTTCATTGGCTTCCTTTTAATTCTAGAATAGAATTTAAAATTCTTCTTCTTACTTATAAGGTTTTGAATAATCAGGTCCCATCTTATCTTAGGGACCTCGTAGTACCATATCACCCCAATAGAGCGCTTCGCTCTCAGACTGCAGGCTTACTTGTAGTTCCTAGGGTTTGTAAGAGTAGAATGGGAGGCAGAGCCTTCAGCTTTCAGGCTCCTCTCCTGTGGAACCAGCTCCCAATTCAGATCAGGGAGACAGACACCCTCTCTACTTTTAAGATTAGGCTTAAAACTTTCCTTTTTGCTAAAGCTTATAGTTAGGGCTGGATCAGGTGACCCTGAACCATCCCTTAGTTATGCTGCTATAGACGTAGACTGCTGGGGGGTTCCCATGATGCACTGTTTCTTTCTCTTTTTGCTCTGTATGCACCACTCTGCATTTAATCATTAGTGATCCATCTCTGCTCCCCTCCACAGCATGTCTTTTTCCTGGTTCTCTCTCTCAGCCCCAACCAGTCCCAGCAGAAGACTGCCCCTCCCTGAGCCTGGTTCTGCTGGAGGTTTCTTCCTGTTAAAAGGGAGTTTTTCCTTCCCACTGTAGCCAAGTGCTTGCTCACAGGGGGTCGTTTTGACCGTTGGGGTTTTACATAATTATTGTATGGCCTTGCCTTACAATATAAAGCGCCTTGGGGCAACTGTTTGTTGTGATTTGGCGCTATATAAAAAAAAATTGATTGATTGATTGATTAATGGCCCTGAGAGTGGAGGTTAAAATCTGTGATCAGGTAACTGACCATATGTGGTCTACAGTGTTGCCACAGTTACTTTGCAAAAGTAATCCAATTACTGATTACTCCTTGAAAAAGTAACTTAGTTACTTTACTGATTACTCAATTGTAAAAGTAACTAAGTTAGATTACTAGTTACTTTTTTAGTTACTTTCCCCAGCTGCCGACAACAACCCACGTCAACATGACAATGATACCTGTTTTGCCAAAACTCACTTTATAGTCACCCTTTCTTGACTTCAATGAAAATAAATACTTGTTTTATAAAAAGTAAAATAAAGACGTCTTTGTTGACCTCATATTTAACTGTTGACAGCACTGTAACAGTAAAACATGCAATTTCAAACCTACATTGTTTATAAATGTAACTATTAAATTCTAACATTTTTCTAACATTTAAATTCTCTCTAAACATTTTACTTGTCGAAATTATTATTATTTTAAGCAATATTAGTAGTTGTAGTAAAAAACGGCTTCAAAACTGGACCTTTAATCTAGGGGTGTTGTGAGGGGGGCACATCCCTGCCCCACGCCCCCATTCCATCTGGATTCGCCCCTGCTTTGGCGTTTCAGCACAAAGAATGGATAACATTTATTTATGCAGAAAACATGACCAGATTTACAGGTAAGAAAGTTTTATTGCGTTTTCACATCATGTGGTCCTCAGAAAGAGTTTAGGTGCATTTGAGTGGAAAATAGTGTTAGTTGTTGACGCGTCACGGAGGATCAGCTGTTTTTAACGAGACGATACGGAGCGGCTCAGCTCAGAATTCTAAATAAAGGAGGGGAAAAGGTATAAAAATGTCTTTGTAAAGCTCAGTACAGGTGTGCTGATCACCGCCCTTTAAGAGGTGAGGACGAGTCGAGCAGCTGCAAAAAACCGCGGATTAAAAGCTCACAGCTCACTGAAAGTGTGCAGTTCAGTCGAACCCCGACCTCCTGCCCACAGACCAAGTTTAATGCTGCTATCGACCCACAATGAAAAATAATAGTAACGCACAGTGACATGGAGAAGTAACTTTAATCTGATTACTGATTTGGAAAGATTAACGCGTTAGATTACTCGTTACTAAAAAAGTGGTCAGATTAGAGTAACGCGTTACCGGCATCACTGGTGGTCTAGTGACCCTCAACCTGCTCACAGAGGAATCGGAGCACTTCCTCCAAACCTCCAGCTTGTCCCACTGCAGTTAGAGCCAGTGATGGTTGAGTCCTGACAAATCCTCAAAGTACTTGACAGTGAAGCCACACGCACACACGCACACATACAGACCAATGTCAGAGTGTTTACTACACAATCTTTGTTCCATCTGGTATCATCCCTCCAGACAACAGGAAAGGGAACTTGAATTAAATGTAATGACTGTGGAGGCGTCACTCTGCTCTCTGTGCCGGGGAAGGTCCTTGTTCAAGATGCTTCATCTGCATTGTCTCAGTCCACCAGCCTTGGCTATGGAAACACCCTGGTGTCCTGTCCAGGGAGAGACGGAGATGCACATCTGCTTCACGCCAGAGTCCATGGATCAGCACCAGGTTCACCGGGCCTCGGGGCCCGTAGAGGATTTACTACTTCTCTTCTGAGTCCAAATATAGAATCTGTAGTTAACTTTGAGCACAAAGCAGCAAAATCCTCTTGGGTGAAATGTAAATGTTCTTATGATTTGTAAAAGTTTCTTCACAGTTCTCTCTCGTCTCGGCGCCCTCTGCTGGTGGCCATAATGAGCAGTGTGAAAATTAAGCCCTAGAGCCTATTTCACCAAAATCACATACCCATACATTATGATTTATTTCTCAGCTTGTACAAGGTCAAAAATGCAAAGTTTGGATCAGCTAAAAGACCGGTCACAGGGGATGTTGTGGATGCAAAAAAAATTTAAAGTAAATAATACTCGGTAGGAGTAAATGAGGTTTGTCCCCCAAAAAATGAATCCGATTTCTGTCTTTATTTGCTTGACATTTTGATGTATAATAAGTGTTTAATGTTGGTGTCAGCATTGGTTAGTTATGAGTGTTCAAATGTTCCAAAACAGGGCAAGTCCCCAAATTTGGGGACTCTAGGGTTTGAGGTTAAAAGTTGTACTGTGACTCTAATCTGAAGTAGTCATCAACACGCTGCTTTTATTAAGATGCCGAATTGCTTTACAGCAGGAAACATCTGTCCAGATTAACTTGCCGTGACGTGGACGTGGACTTGATCTGTGAGAGCTAAATGAAGGATTTCTTCCCTTGGACCAGATTATCTCACTCATCTGCACTCGAGGCTCCTGGAGATTATTCCGACATCAAGGAAAGTCTTAATGAACTTCATCAGAACAGATGTTCTGAGTGTCCAGGGGTCAAAGGCCAAACTGGGGGGGGGGGGGTGCTTGTCATATTTCGAGGATTAGAGTCAGCAGCTCCCGCGAGGCGTTTGAAAGCGTTACCTAATTGGCCAATGATCAGGGTTTGTGCTAATGGCTTCCTGTAAAAACCAGAACTCAGGGAAAAAAAAGGAGTTTCCCACAAACTGATGCCGAAATGATGCAGACAGACTGATGTTCTGGGTGATAGTGGCCCCAATATTCTGTCAGTCCCAAAGAAGCAGCAGATTAACACTCAGTTCTACTCTGACCAAAATTTAACACTAAGAACAAAAATAAAGGCCAATAAGGAGAAATCAAATGCACAGTACTTTGTGTAAATGCATTTTAGTACTACTGTAATACTGAGTCAGAATATGTTTAATCATCAAAGCTTATGTCTGGATGAAGAGTTGACGTATCAGAGATTTAAAGTGACTAAAGTCAGTGCTGAAGTGTGCGAGATCAAGAAACTGGAATTATTCTACCTGATGACGACATTAATCCCAATCTGCAGGATTAGGACTCCAGATACACATAAAAAAAAAGCACACGAGGGTGAGATGAGTGTGGCGTCCGGGGCGTGTCGACTGGCGTCTGGGGCGTTTTTGCTCGTGTTTAAAGGCAACTCCATGCGAACGCCAACTGACGGGAGCTGTCAGTTGGTTTACGGTCTGTCTTGATGGTCTGGCCCCTCCCCCTGGTCAGTATTGATCTTAAAGTGTCCCGAACAGATCAGTAAAGATCCACTGATTGATGAATCTCTGAATCTACAAACGACCATAAAACACGATGAAACACGTTTTACTGTTTTTGTTGTGTATTTATTTGATGGTAAATCATTTAAACTTCGCTGCTGCTCCAAAAATCTGTTTTTACTGAAAGTATGAAGACGCTGAAGGTTCTCGTACGGACAGAATTGTTTTCTCCCTGGCAGACGTTTGTTGGCGTTAATTGCTGCTCATCATTGTCCATTTCCAGCTGCGCTTAATTGTGGAGGCCATTAGCGGCGTCGCCGGCGGTCACTTAACAGCTTCAGTTTTCACTTTGACTGCAGCCTGTCGTCTTTTTTGTCTTCTGCAGAGACCAAAGATCACAGACAGAAAGCTGAAGCAGTGAAGAAGTTGGTGCAGCAGCTGCCCGGACCCAACCGTGACACCATGAGGCTGCTCTTCACCCACCTGCACAGGTACGGCACGCCACATGCACACGTGACGTCTACCGTAGCTCCACCTCATGGTTCTGGACGCCGTGATGTCACTGAATGTGCAGGACCTCAAGGTCCAAACCCAGATTTGACCTTTAGAAACCAAGAACTTTTATCTTTTGGCTCAAACCACATTTCTGGTGTTTCCCAACCCTGGTCCTCAAATGTTTGTGGTGTCTTCCTGCTCTTGATTGTCTGAGCACACCTGTATGTTCAGCCAGTCAGATGACAGAGAACCTGCCCAGCTGAATTCTGATTTTTAGGTTTGACGTTTTTCTTAGTTCACTGAGTGCACAATCTGAGCACTGGACTCAAACAGGTTTTGATCTCAGAGTGGTTTTGAACAAGTTCTGTGTGCAACTTTTGAACCAACCAACCACATATGACGGTGATGTCACTGACAGGCTCCTCCCCCTGCTCAGAGTGCTGTTCCTTTGGGAACCTGGACCCTCTGGACCCAGTTTGAAGCCAGCACTCCACAGGTTCCATCCAGCACGTGGCTGTGATCGGGTTTCTTGGGTCTGAGATGCGACATCGTATCCCGGGTAAGTCAGCGGTGATCTGAGCTGATAATGAGTCCATGTGAGGAGGACGGACCTGCTCTGATCAGGATCTTTGGACAATTGATGAACCCCCACACACACGCCGGCCCCCTGCAGCCGCGGCTCTGTTCAGTCAGGGAGGGGCTCATAAATCTGGAATGAGTGTGCTGGCATCCTGTAAATCCGCAGGAGAGCCGAGGATGGATGGAACACCTCTCCGGGGACCGAGCTTTAGCCATATGGGCCTGTGGCCGGGCCAGGACGGGCAGGGCCAGGGGGGCGATCGACCTGCAGCACTGAGGTCACCTCCTGCATCCTCACATGGGACCTGCAGAGAGTTTGACCCGTCCCACCGCTAAAACTGTTTGACTCTGTGTGAGTCTGTAGCTGACAGCAGGACTGAGTCAGGCTGAATCCGGGTCAGTCGCTCCTCAGAACCACCGTCAGAGAGACAAACGGGTTTATTTCAGGCCGATTTCTGTTTGTGTGTTAAAACCTGAAAATGAGACGTTTAATGTTCAGTGAGATGATCAGAAATGAAAAATATCAAATTTAAAATAATTTCTCTTGAATTCACTGCAGTCTGCAGATTTACCCAGAATCCCCCAGGACACAAGAGTTAGCGAAATGACCAATCCCAGCCCACATAAAATTGCGCAATAAAATCCAGTTTTGGATTTGGACCAAACCTGATGGACTGATTGAAGGACGGTTGAGGACAAAGGATCTGATTTTCACACAAATGGGTTCAAAGTCAAGGTCACAGGTCAAGGTCATGATTTTGACCCAATGCAGATCAATAAAGCAGGGAGCTGAGTGGACAAGGAGCTGGCCTGGGTTCAAATCCCACTTACGCTACCTGTGTCCTTGGACAAGACCCTTAATCTACACCATCTCAGTCCGCCCAGCTGGAAATGGGAACCACCCTGAGCTGGTGAAGTAACCTGCATCGGGCTGGGGTCCCGTCCAGGATCAGAATCTCACCCACCTGACGCTCCGGAATCCAGAGATGAGCACTGACAGCGACCGGTCTGAGGGCAGAGAGAGGATCCATAAGATGAATACTCTGTCCTCATCAGAGGTGATAAACACAAACCTGAAAGCTGAGACTGGATTTATTGATAACATGTCTCTAATGATTTATAGTGGCCAAACAGTGCTCAACACATCACCAAGATCACAAAGAAACAAAGGATCAGCTGACAGTGAAAAAAGAAAAAATATGTTGAGAAAGTCAGTCACAGTCATATTTATCTTAACTGGAGTGTTTTAGCAGCAAGAATGTGGGCCCAACACGTGTGGACGAAAACTCAAAAACGATGAACGTTTGGATCATGTGACTTACCACATTAAAACACATCATGAGGACAAACCAGGTGGCTTCTGGTGAACTTTGATTCACCACACCGACTGAAAGAGCAACTTTATTTTGCTTTTGTAACATCCGATAGATGTGCTGCCACCTGCTGGATGGTCAGTGGAGGTGCCTGCTTTCACCAGTGTCAGTTATGTTAGTGGATGTCAAACATTATAAACAGCTTGGTAGTTCAAATTCACATCTAGTTTGTCTACATTCTGAGCACGTCATGTGCCGCCCAGCTAACATGCTAGCTAACATGAGGAGAAACAACACAGACGTGGGCAAATTCTGGATGAAATAAGAGGTATAACCAGAGTTGAAGAATAGATAGAATGTGTGGCTGGGGATGGTCCTGAAAACCTTTGTCAGTTCTACAAATTAGTGACGCAACTCGAAACCCTGTGTTTCAAAACCTGTTTCAGATGTTCTGAAACAAAATGAAGAAATCATGAACTGAACAGGTTCTCGATGCGTCATAAAAGCTTCAAAACACTCGGGTTGGTTTTGTATTGAAATTAAAATCAAAAATAAACAAATAAATGAATGATCACACAGTTTATCAAATTCCTATTTAAAAGCTCCAGATCGTGCACAGTCTGCATCTACAGGCCCATGGTGGTGGCATGTATTTGTTAGCTTCTATGTATTTTTTTAAGCACAGTGCTTCAACTCAAAATTGACTTAGCTGACTGTGTACTGAGTCAATCCTAAACACTCGTGGTTAGCTGTAACTTCTGCTAAATGTTTTTTAGTGGTTTATAGCGTTATATAATTTTACTTTTCAGTTGGCGGATTAGCGATCATCGAAGCTAACTTTTTGGTTAGCTATGCCCACCACTGGTAATTGGCTATGGTAGTTGTTCATAATAGTTTTTTTCAATTTCAATTTAATTTCAATTTATTTTCATTTATATAGCGCCAAATCACAACAGAGTTGCCTCAAAGTGCTTCACACACGTAAGGTCTAACCTTACCAACCCCCAGAGCAACAGTGGTAAGAAAAACTCCCTCTGAGGAAGAAACCTCAAGCAGACCAGACTCAAAGGGGTGACCCTCTGCTTGGGCCATGATACAGACATAAATTACAGAATAATTCACAACTTCGGCAGTATTGATAACTGCCGAAGGCCAGTTATCAATAAAGCTAAAGCCTTGCTGTCTACAAAACTGCGCCAGCCATCTATTTAACAATGTCAGCCTGCTAAACACCTCATCAGTACTCCGGGAGGGGAGGGGACCAGAGACTATTAATCAATGCCGACACATCTTTCTGGCAAGGTCACAAGTCCTCTCTATGTCCATTTTTGTGAACTCTGAGTGCTTCATCCTGATATCATTGGTGCCAACGTGAATAACTATGTGACTCTATCTCACATCATGTTCCTTCATCTGTCTTCCCTTCTGCAGCGTCAGCACCCTAAGATGAGAGGCAATGTCGGGAACTCTGGCCCCAGGAATACATTTAACGTCAGCCGGCGTCTGTAATCTGACTTTGTGGGTGATAGAATCCCCTATCACTAAAGTCCAGTGTTTCGGCCTGGAGACAGGAGTGGAAGTCACGCGTGGACTCGGAGAATTCACATCAGGCAAATCCAAGGGGGAGAACCGATTCACAGTTCGCACTGGCGAGTGTGATCAGGGTGCCACAACCGGGCACCAAGCCCTATGGGCTTTTCTCCGCCTAGCCACAGTCCGAAAGCCATCCTCCACAGCCGGCGTTTCTAAGCTGATGCTAATGGGCTCGCTAGCCGGCCCAACACTAACCTCATCTGGAGTGCCCGTAACATCTAATTCCACTGAGCTAAGAAGCTGCTCTAACTTACGGACACAGCTCTCTAAGAGAGCCACCCTATCTTCCAACATCATGCAGGATTTACGGAGGGTGTAAAGTAGGATTTGTAGTGTACTTTGTGCACTAAGAAATTCAAGAATGTAGCCAAACGAACACGAGCTAACCAATAATGGATAAGCTAACCACTCCTAAGGCTCACACAGACACAGATAAATCAATCAATCAATCAATCAACTTTTTTCTTATATAGCGCCAAATCACAACAAACAGTTGTCCCAAGGCGCTCCATATTGCAAGGCAAGGCCATACAATAACCATGAAAAACCCCAACGGTCAAAACGACCCCCTATGAGCAAGCACTTGGCCACAGTGGGAAGGAAAAACTCCCTTTTAACAGGAAGAAACCTCCAGCAGAACCAGGCTCAGGGAGGGGCAGTCTTCTGCTGAGACTGGTTGGGGCTGAGGGAAAGAACCAGGAAAAAGACATGCCGAGAAGGGGGGCAGAGATCGATCACTAATGATTAAATGCAGAGTGATGCATACGGAGCAAAAAAAGAAAGAAACAGTGCATCATGGGAACCCCCCCACAGTCTACGTCTATAGCAGCATAACTAAGGGATGGTTCAGGGTCACCTGATCCAGCCCTAACTATAAGCTTTAGCAAAAAGGAAAGTTTTAAGCCTAATCTTAAAAGTAGAGAGGGTGTCTGTCTCCCTGATCTGAATTGGGAGCTGGTTCCACAGGAGAGGAGCCTGAAAGCTGAAGGCTCTGCCTCCCATTCTACTCTTACAAACCCTAGGAACCACAAGTAAGCCCGCAGTCTGAGAGCGAAGCGCTCTAATGGGGTAATATGGTACTACGAGGTCCCTAAGATAAGATGGGACCTGATTATTCAAAACCTTATAAGTAAGAAGAAGAATTTTAAATTCTATTCTAGAATTAACAGGAAGCCAATGAAGAGAGGCCAACACGGGTGAGATATGCTCTCTCCTGCTAGTCCCCGTCAGTACTCTAGCTGCAGCATTCTGAACCAACTGAAGTCTTTTTAGGGAACTTTTAGGACAACCTGATAATAATGAATTACAATAGTCCAGCCTAGAGGAAATAAATGCATGAATTAGTTTTTCAGCATCACTCTGAGACAAGACCTTTCTGATTTTAGAAATATTGCGTAAATGCAAAAAGGCAGTCCTACATATTTGTTTAATATGCGCTTTGAATGACATATCCTGATCAAAAATAACTCCAAGATTTCTCACAGTATTACTAGAGATCAGGGAAATGCCATCCAGAGTAACGATCTGGTTAGACACCATGCTTCTAAGATTTGTGGGGCCAAGTACAATAACTTCAGTTTTATCTGAGTTTAAAAGCAGGAAATTAGAGGTCATCCATGTCTTTATGTCTGTAAGACAATCCTGCAGTTTAGCTAATTGGTGTGTATCCTCTGGCTTCATGGATAGATAAAGCTGGGTATCATCTGCGTAACAATGAAAATTTAAGCAATACCGTCTAATAATACTGCCCAAGGGAAGCATGTATAAAGTGAATAAAATTGGTCCTAGCACAGAACCTTGTGGAACTCCATAATTAACTTTAGTCTGTGAAGAAGATTCCCCATTTACATGAACAAACTGTAATCTATTAGACAAATATGATTCAAACCACCGCAGCGCAATGCCTTTAATACCTATGACATGCTCTAATCTCTGTAATAAAATTTTATGGTCAACAGTATCAAAAGCAGCACTGAGGTCCAACAGAACAAGCACAGAGATAAGTCCACTGTCCGAAGCCATAAGAAGATCATTTGTAACCTTCACTAATGCTGTTTCTGTACTATGATGAATTCTAAAACCTGACTGAAACTCTTCAAATAGACCATTCCTCTGCAGGTGATCAGTTAGCTGTTTTACAACTACCCTCTCAAGAATCTTTGAGAGAAAAGGAAGGTTGGAGATTGGCCTATAATTAGCTAAGATAGCTGGGTCAAGTGATGGCTTTTTAAGTAATGGTTTAATTACTGCCACCTTAAAGGCCTGTGGTACATAACCAACTAACAAAGATAGATTGATCATATTTAAGATTGAAGCATTAAATAATGGTAGGACTTCCTTGAGCAGCCTGGCAGGAATGGGGTCTAATAAGCATGTTGATGGTTTGGATGAAGTAACTAATGAAAATAACTCAGGCAGAACAATCGGAGAGAAAGAGTCTAACCAAATACCGGCATCACTGAAAGCAGCCAAAGATAACGATACATCTTTGGGATGGTTATGAGTAATTTTTTCTCTAATAGTCAAAATTTTGTTAGCAAAGAAAGTCATGAAGTCATCACTAGTTAAAGTTAATGGAATACTCAGCTCAATAGAGCTCTGACTCTTTGTCAGCCTGGCTACAGTGCTGAAAAGAAACCTGGGGTTGTTCTTATTTTCTTCAATTAGTGATGAGTAGAAAGATGTCCTAGCTTCACGGAGGGCTTTCTTATAGAGCAACAAACTCTTTTTCCAGGCTAAGTGAAGATCTTCTAAATTAGTGAGACGCCATTTCCTCTCCAACTTACGGGTTATCTGCTTTAAGCTACGAGTTTGTGAGTTATACCACGGAGTCAGACACTTCTGATTTAAAGCTCTCTTTTTCAGAGGAGCTACAGCATCCAAAGTTGTCTTCAATGAGGATGTAAAACTATTGACGAGATACTCTAGCTCCCTTACAGAGTTTAGGTAGCTACTCTGCTCTGTGTTGGTATATGACATTAGAGAACATAAAGAAGGAATCATATCCTTAAACCTAGTTACAGCGCTTTCTGAAAGACTTCTAGTGTAATGAAACTTATTCCCCACTGCTGGGTAGTCCATCAGGGTAAATGTAAATGTTATTAAGAAATGATCAGACAGAAGGGGGTTTTCAGGGAATACTGTTAAGTCTTCTATTTCCATACCATAAGTCAGAACAAGATCTAAGATATGATTAAAGTGGTGGGTGGACTCATTTACTTTTTGAGCAAAGCCGATAGAGTCTAATAATAGATTAAATGCAGTGTTGAGGCTGTCATTCTCAGCATCTGTGTGGATGTTAAAATCGCCCACTATAATTATCTTATCTGAGCTAAGCACTAAGTCAGACAAAAGGTCTGAAAATTCACAGAGAAACTCACAGTAACGACCAGGTGGACGATAGATAATAACAAATAAAACTGGTTTTTGGGACTTCCAATTTGGATGGACAAGACTAAGAGACAAGCTTTCAAATGAATTAAAGCTCTGTCTGGGTTTTTGATTAATTAATAAGCTGGAATGGAAGATTGCTGCTAATCCTCCGCCCCGGCCCGTGCTACGAGCATTCTGACAGTTAGTGTGACTCGGGGGTGTTGACTCATTTAAACTAACATATTCATCCTGCTGTAACCAAGTTTCTGTTAGGCAGAATAAATCAATACGTTGATCAATTATTATATCATTTACCAACAGGGACTTAGAAGAAAGAGACCTAATGTTTAATAGACCACATTTAACTGTTTTAGTCTGTGGTGCAGTTGAAGGTGCTATATTATTTTTTCTTTTTGAATTTTTTTGCTTAAATAGATTTTTGCTGGTTATTGGTGGTCTGGAAGCAGGCACCGTCTCTACGGGGATGGGGTAATGAGGGGACGGCAGGGGGAGAGAAGCTGCAGAGAGGTGTATAAGACCACAGCTCTGCCTCCTGGTCCCAACGCTAGACAGTCATAGTTTGGAGGATCCAAAAAAATTGGCCAGATTTCTAGAAATGAGAGCTGCTCCATCTAAAGTGGGATGGATGCCGTCTCTCCTAACAAGACCAGGTTTTCCCCAGAAGCTTTGCCAATTATCAATGAAGCCCACCTCATTTTTTGGACACCACTCAGACAGCCAGCAATTCAAGGAGAACATGCGGCTAAACATGTCACTCCCGGTCTGATTGGGGAGGGGCCCAGAGAAAACAACAGAGTCCGACATTGTTTTTGCAAAGTTACACACCGATTTAATGTTAATTTTAGTGACCTCCGATTGGCGTAACCGAGTGTCATTACTGCCGACGTGAATTACAATCTTACCAAATTTACGCTTAGCCTTAGCCAGCAATTTCAAATGTCCTTCGATGTCGCCTGCTCTGGCCCCCGGAAGACAATTGACAATGGTTGCTGGTGTCGCTAACTTCACATTTCTCAAAACAGAGTCGCCAATAACCAGAGTTTGATCCTCGGCGGGTGTGTCGTCGAGTGGGGAAAAACGGTTAGAGATGTGAACGGGTTGACGGTGTACACGGGGCTTCTGTTTAGGGCTACGCTTCCTCCTCACAGTCACCCAGTCAGCCTGCTTTCCCGACTGCACGGGATCTGCCAGGGGGGAACTAACGGCGGCTAAGCTACCTTGGTCCGCACCGACTACAGGGGCCTGGCTAGCTGTAGAATTACTGAAAAGGAACGCCGAAAAACTAACAGAAGTATTAAACAGGTAAAAAAAAAAGCAGCAGCTATAAAATACACTAAACAGTTAATTAACTAACAGGAGTGTAAAAAAATGAAATGAAAAAATGACGACGGGGGTCTGAAATAGCTAACACAAGCTAACCGCTAGCGAAAATGCTAGCCGCTTCTAAGATTTTACACCGGAGTAAACTAATTACTTAAAATTCACAGCAGTTCAACTGAAAAATGAACAGAAGTATTAGACGGGTAGAAAAGAAACAGCTATAAAAGTAACAACGGAGAGGGGAGGGGTCGACCTAGCTAGTGAAGGCTAACCGCTAGCAAATACTAACTGCTAGCGATTCACAACAGGACTGTTGTTAAATAACGTTCAGAGTAGATACAGTTAATAACCAGAAGGGTGAACAGAAATAAAAGAAGCGTATACAACCGTGTGAAGTTCAGAGTGGAGTCACAGCAACAAACAATCCGTCAGAAGCAAGTTGCCAGATCTGTGAAAATCAGCAAAGCCAGGCTACTGCAATTCAGTACAATACAAAACAATACAGAACAATTCACGGATGATTATACAAGAAATGCTGTTGGTGCACAGGACAAGAGGGTCGCCAACACAAATACAACTCCCATCTCTGGATGGAGCTGCACCTTAAACAGAGAGAAAAAACAGAATCAGGCATCAGAAAGACAAAAAATACTGTATAATTTGTCAGCATTAAACAACAAGAAAAACAGAGAAATACTAAGGTGATCGCCGGCCGCTAGCCCTAAACTTCACTAAAAGACCCAGAATTTAGGTAAAGTTGAGGCCGCGGCACGCTCCAATTACTAATAAATGAATTAAAAGAGTAAAAAGCGTAAAACGAAGGTCAGTTATCAATAAAGCTAAAGCCTTGCTGCCTACAAAACTGCGCCAGTAGTTCCGGTGATATTTGGCTCAGATTGGTAATTGGTTATGGTAGTTGTTTATAATACTTATGATGATACTGATGGACTTGGCTCAGATTGGTAATTGGTTCTGGTAGTTGTTTATAATAGTTATGATGATACTGATGGACTTGGCTCAGATTGGTAATTGGTTATGGTAGTTGTTTATAATACTTATGATGATACTGATGGACTTGGCTCAGATTGGTAATTGGTTCTGGTAGTTGTTTATAATAGTTATGATGATACTGATGGACTTGGCTCAGATTGGTAATTGGTTATGGTAGTTGTTTATAATACTTATGATGATACTGATGGACTTGGCTCAGATTGGTAATTGGTTCTGGTAGTTGTTTATAATACTTATGATGATACTGATGGACTTGGCTCAGATTGGTAATTGGTTATGGTAGTTGTTTATAATAGTTATGATGATACTGATGGACTTGGCTCAGATTGGTAATTGGTTCTGGTAGTTGTTTATAATACTTATGATGATACTGATGGACTTGGCTCAGATTGGTAATTGGTTATGGTAGTTGTTTATAATAGTTATGATGATACTGATGGACTTGGCTCAGATTGGTAATTGGTTCTGGTAGTTGTTTATAATAGTTATGATGATACTGATGGACTTGGCTCAGATTGGTAATTGGTTCTGGTAGTTGTTTATAATAGTTATGATACTGATGGACTTGGCTCAGATTGGTAATTGGTTCTGGTAGTTGTTTATAATAGTTATGATGATACTGATGGACTTGGCTCAGATTGGTAATTGGTTATGGTAGTTGTTTATAATACTTATGATGATACTGATGGACTTGGCTCAGATTGGTAATTGGTTCTGGTAGTTGTTTATAATACTTATGATGATACTGATGGACTTGGCTCAGATTGGTAATTGGTTATGGTAGTTGTTTATAATAGTTATGATGATACTGATGGACTTGGCTCAGATTGGTAATTGGTTCTGGTAGTTGTTTATAATAGTTATGATGATACTGATGGACTTGGCTCAGATTGGTAATTGGTTCTGGTAGTTGTTTATAATAGTTATGATACTGATGGACTTGGCTCAGATTGGTAATTGGTTCTGGTAGTTGTTTATAATACTTATGATGATACTGATGGACTTGGCTCAGATTGGTAATTGGTTATGGTAGTTGTTTATAATACTTATGATGATACTGATGGACTTGGCTCAGATTGGTAATTGGTTATGGTAGTTGTTT
This sequence comes from Thalassophryne amazonica, assembly GCF_902500255.1. Taxonomy (NCBI): domain Eukaryota; kingdom Metazoa; phylum Chordata; class Actinopteri; order Batrachoidiformes; family Batrachoididae; genus Thalassophryne; species Thalassophryne amazonica. The sequence continues at coordinate 4,792,601 of NC_047116.1, read as the reverse complement.
ATAATAGTTTTGATGGTATTTGGCTCAGATTGGTAATGTGTTCTGATAGTTGTTTATAATAGTTATGATGATACTGATGGACTTTGCTCAGATTGGTAATTTGCTATAGTAGTTGTTTATAATAGTTTTGATGGTATTTGGCTCAGATTGGTAATTTGTTCTGATAGTTGTTTATAATAGTTAAGATGATACTGATGGACTTGGCTCAGATTGGTGATTTGTTCTGGTAGTTGTTTATAATAGTTATGATGATACTGATGGACTTGGCTCAGATTGGTAATTTGCTATAGTAGTTGTTTATAATAGTTTTGATGGTATTTGGCTCAGATTGGTAATGTGTTCTGATAGTTGTTTATAATAGTTATGATGATACTGATGGACTTTGCTCAGATTGGTAATTTGCTATAGTAGTTTATAATAGTTTTGATGGTATTTGGCTCAGATTGGTAATTTGTTCTGATAGTTGTTTATAATAGTTAAGATGATACTGATGGACTTGGCTCAGATTGGTAATTTGTTATAGTAGTTGTTTAAATAGTTAAGATGATACTGATGGACTTGGCTCAGATTGGTAATGTGTTCTGATAGTTGTTTATAATAGTTATGATGATACTGATGGACTTTGCTCAGATTGGTAATTTGCTATAGTAGTTGTTATGGTATTTGGCTCAGATTGGTAATTTGTTCTGATAGTTGTTTATAATAGTTAAGATGATACTGATGGACTTGGCTCAGATTGGTAATTTGTTATAGTAGTTGTTTAAATAGTTAAGATGATACTGATGGACTTGGCTCAGATTGGTAATTTGTTCTGGTAGTTGTTTATAATAGTTATGATGATACTGATGGACTCGGCTTGGATTGGTGCAGCGGTTACTATAAAAACCTTTGTGAGGGCGGAGTCTGTTGTGGCCCATCAGAATTGCTCACAGTCCTGGATCTGGTATCCAGAACCGTTCTGAGTCTAGTTTGTGCTGGTGTTTTTTTGGACGTATGGCGGCGGTGGTTTCTGACTATTTATTTCGGTGCTGGCTGCTCATGTTGGAGTCGGTGAAGTCCTCGGGTCCTTTGTTGTGGCTTCCTGTGGAAGCGGCGTTCCTGGGTCCTGTTTTTGCTTCGGTCCATGGGGTCTGGCTTCAGTCTGGAGCTGTGTACTCACATTGTGATGATGTGGTCCAGCAGACCAGATTCTCTGAGTCCTACCTTCACTTAGCTCGTCTATTTCTCGCTGTGGATTTACCACAAAGTGTCCGTGAACGTGCTGACCTGAGCGCAGCACAAAACAAACCACCTCTGCAGAGGCCTGGCTCCGCCCACCGCTGCCAACTGAGCACGAGGACCCGCTGGGGTTCTGGTCCGTGAGGTTTTAGATCCGCACACACAAAACCTGATATCATGTTAGCTGTTGAAGCTAACTGTTAGCTGCGCTGCGCAACATTTACGCCTTAAACATTTTATGTAACTTTACAAAGTCCAAGTGAAGAATTTAACTCTTTATTCTCGAGCAGTAGTTTAAAATATCTTGACAAAATAATCACATGAAGTCGTCTAATGTTTGGATTTTTTTTTTTAAATACAATTACACCTTTCTCATGAGAGGCACCACTTACCATGGTAACCTAGGAATCAAGCCAAAATTATTTAACTATTTAATTTACAGCATCACTGAAAATTGGACACAATTTCAGCAAAGTTTTAAGCCAAGAAAGATCTTTGTGATGTCATAAAGCTAGTTGCTGAAATATAAGGAAGAAGATCAGCATGAAAGAAAATCTCGAATCAGCTGCTTCAAAGTTTAGTCAACACAAATGCGTGCTTTCGGAGCTCTCTGCGTGTTGTCGGAATTCTCTGCGTACATTGGGAGCTCTCTGCGTGTTTTCGGAGCTCTCTGCTTACTTTGGGAGCTCTCTGCGTGTTTTCGGAGCTCTCTGCTTACTTTGGGAGCTCTCTGCGTGTTTTCGGAGCTCTCTGCTTACTTTGGGAGCTCTCTGCGTGTTTTCGGAGCTCTCTGCTTACTTTGGGAGCTCTCTGCGTCTTTTCGGAGCTCTCTGCTTACTTTGGGAGCTCTCTGCGTCTTTTCGGAGCTCTCTGCTTACTTTGGGAGCTCTCTGCGTGTTTTCAGAGCTCTCTGCTTACTTTGGGAGCTCTCTGCGTGTTGTCGGAATTCTCTGTGTGTTTTCTGAGCTCTGTGTGCTTTCGTAATTCTCTGCATACTTTGGGAGCTCTCTCTGTGTTTTCGGAGCTCTCTGCGTGTTTTCGGCGCTCTCTGCGTGTTTTCGGCGCTCTCTGCGTGTTTTCGGAGCTCTCTGCGTGTTTTCGGAGCTCTCTGCGTACGTTCTGAGTCGATGTGTACTGTCTGAGCTGTCGTGTACTCAGACCTGCACCCTGTTGGTGAGTGAAGGTAAATGAATGATTCTTTTTCTTTTGTATGTTTTTGTGTACGTTGTGTGGTTCAGTCTTCCACAGAGCGGCACACAGCACCGCCATTATTGCTATTGTTGACCCAACGGAGTTACGGCATCTGTGCTTGGCACCAAATACGTACCAGACCGCTGTGTTGACACAAACGTTTGTTGGATTACTTAAAACTATGACGCGCGTAGTCCTGTTTGAGACTTTTTACGGACAGTAACTGTACCAACAGCAGCCTGTAAAGTTTGTACGATTCGGTGCGTCTCGCTCCCACGTCATGGCATTTGTTGGGGTCAATATGCCCCAAGGTCGAGGTTTAGACTCGGACCCTTTGTTTGAGGGGAACGCTGCTGCAGTGTGTTTCAAATATTTTCTCCTCTGAGCACAAAAAGAGTTTCTGCTGATTGGTGTTGGGTTTGTGTTTATTTTGAAGGAAGCGGCGGATGAGTCTGGGTTTCGGACATGATCTCCATCTTGTCAAAGCGTTTTCTGCTGCGTATCTCATGTTGGTTTGCGGTGGTGAGAGTTTAAGGTAATTCCTCTGCCAGCCACAATCTGCAGTTCCTACCAAGGCTATCCGGGGCTGGATGAGATCCGTAATCCCTCCAGTGTGTTCTGTTCTAATCCAGGATCTCCTCCTACATGGACGTGCCAAAAAAACCCAAAAGGGAGGCATCCAATAGGTATCCATATCAGAAACTGAAACCCAGACCCTTAAGAATATCAGGACAACTCCCTCTGTCAAAGATCCACAAGAGGACACTTACTGTGGTTTCTGGTATCAGTGATGTCTTTCTTTTTGTGGCCACAGGTGAGTGTTAGAGTGAGATCTTTGTCTTCTGGTCTGTGTCCTCACTGTGACCTTCCACAGCAAGAACAAGACCTCAAAAGCCTGACTCGTCTTCAGTCGGGGGAACAGATCCATCCAGACCCGAAGAACAAATCTGTTGTTTTCCTGGAAACGACCATGACCTTAGATTTGGAGGTGCTGATCCTCATCTAGACCAACATCCAAAACAAAGCCTTCAGAACCACAACATCTTTAAAAACTCACCGCCAGATGGCGCACACTCACCCTCTGCTTCTGTGAAAATCCAAAACGCATCCAACCCCATGTGGGGTAGACGGGACAGTTAGCCCCGACGACTCCGAAACCTGGAGTTCTCAGAGCTTCGTGCTCTTACTTTGTCAACATGAATTAAAAATATTTCCCACTTGTTACGTGAATGTCTCCGCCCACTTCTTTCTGAAACATGAACCTGAGACTGGGAGCTTCATGGTCTGAGTGAATCCCGTCCAGCTGGACTTCATTAGATCCTTTTGGTGAGACTCAATGTGTGTTTGATGTTTTCACTGTGAAGACACTCAAAGCAAATGTTTACTGGATGTATTTCTGGCTCAGCCCAGACGTGGGCGCTGTTGCTTCACTTTGATTATTTTCCCCCTGGGGCTTCTCACCCCCCCCCCCCCCCCCCTTCAATTTATTGTCTGTGATCCTGAAGGAGTCAGCAATCCTGACCCAATTAGTGGAAGCCTTCCAGGCGAGGAGGGACAGAGGGGACACCATCATGGTCCAGCTCCCATTCCGTATTGTGCCCCTGCGCAGGAAAATGAGATGCTAGTTAATTAGCATTGGCAACTTAGTGCACACACGTCGTCTTATGTTGGAATATCAGTGGTTCATCAGTTCACAACAGGAGCCCTGAAGTCAGCTCCTGGGCTCGCCGTACACCCGCCTGTGTGCATGTCGCCACTGTGTCCATGAGTCACTGTTAGCTAGTGAACATTTGAAAGTTTGAGTGTTTCTTCTGAGGCCAAACAAAAAAAAAAGTTAGCTGAAACACATGTGATGTTGGTTTAAAAGAAAGCAGAAGTTCAAAGGAAACTGGAGGCAGAGGAGGAAGTGATGAGTAAAAGAAGAGGGCAGAGGTCATGTGACCGCTTCTGTCTTCAGATGTTTGTGGATGAATGTTTGAGCTAATTCTTCCTTTATGATGTCACAAAGACCTGTTGCCTGCCTTTTCTGTGTGGGTGTGGTTTTTGGTGGTCGGTGATTTGGGCCTCCGTCACAACGTCTACTTGTGGTGGTATTGTCTCAGTGCTGCCACCTGCTGTTGCAAAACGGAGAACGTAGCAACAATGCGTCATTTGCTGTGAAGTTTGTGTTAAACACAACTGACACATTCAGCCTGACGTGACATGATCCAAACAACAGACTGTTTAATAAAGAAAAATGATGATGTGATTCTCTTCCACTGCCTGAAATTGAGCTGGATCAGAGGCTGTGTGCACGCTGCGTATTCCAGCACGTACGTTTAAAAGATTGTTGCACAAGTTAGCATCTAGAGTTCTGCAGCTTTTTTAAATTCTCTTTGCACGCTGCACGTTTCATTGTCAGAACATCTCTCCGGCCGTCTGTCCGCAGATCGAGAGCCACACACCTTTTGTTTGGTCGCTCCTGAGTGCGCTCAGTGTGGAGGCGCCGCTCTTACATTTGATGCGTTCTGCTGTTACGCCAGACTTCTTGCGTCTGGACTTGTCAACATTCATCGAACATTGATCTGTTCTGGGTGCTAACTATCACGGTTTCTGTGTCCTCAGAGTTCGATCTCCACCAGAGAAACAAACAGGAAATCCACTTGTCTGATGCAAGAATCAGTTTTATTTTCGGTCCTGGAGGGCGATCGTGTCCAAGTGAGGACACTCACAGGGTCAGAGTTCAGGTCACGACATGGTGGCAGGACACAGAAGGAAACAGGAAGTGTGGTTTGTGTGTTAATGCTGGCGTCCTGACGGCTGACTGCAGGTGAAGGATCAGGCCAGAGATCCAAGTCCTCTGAGCTGACGTGGTTAGCGAGCCATTAGCTGCAGCCGTCAGAGCCGCTACATCACTGCGCCGCTGTAATGAAGTTAAAATGCTAATGTCGGGACAGCACGCGGCCATGATGGACCGCGTGCATGCACCACGCAGCTTCATTACAGACAGAAATGGAAAATTATAGTGTGTACACGCGCTAATCAGGTTTCAGAAACGCTGCACTCAAGGATGCCCCCCCCCAACACGGAGTCACAGGAAGTCACCGCGACACCCAGGAACCATATGAAGCAACTGGAACCATGTTTCAGTGTGTGAGAGGAAACAAGCGCTCTGATTGGAGACGTCGACCCACACGTTAAATATTACTTCTTTGCTGAGAGATGGAAGCTGATGAAACCAGTAAAGGATCAAATCCACGTCACTGCACCTCATCCTGTTAGCTCTGATCCTGATTCAGGTCCCAGATCAGATCTGCACCAACACCAGCGATTAGAGTTTATTCATGACGTGCTCTCAAGAACACAATCAAAGTGCTAAAACCAGAAATCTGAAACTGTTCAAACACGTGGACCAGAAACATCACAAAGTCCAAAAACTTCAGTAGAAACAAAGATTAAATTAAAAGATCAAAGACTTCAACAAATTTTGCTTAATTTGGCTGTTAAAGAAAAGGACAGTAAAGCAGGTCAACGTCCTGAGACCGCAAGACACAAGGCAGCACGTAAGGCTCAGCGGGTTCAGAGAGATGACGAGTGATAAAGTCTGTCCTCACATGCACAGGAAGACACAAATGAGTGTCTCTGTGGGACATTTTTTCTTGAATCAGTCGCTACGTTTGAAAAGTGAGAAAAAAATAACTTTGATATTAACAGTAATTAAGCTTCTGTTCATCTGCAGACAGAAATATTTTATACCTCAGAACTGAAAACGACAGACGGAAAGAGACAGGGTGCAGAACGGAGGTGTCTGTCTGTGCAAAGAATAAAACACTGCATCTGTGTTTTTTGACATTTTTGCGGTGAACCGCGTGTTTAAAATGTTCGTTTCTTTGCCTAAAGTCAGATGATAATTATTCGTAACGATGGTGTCGCTGCTGATGATCATCAGGCTCATTAATGAGGTGGAGGGTTGTGCACGTGGATGTGCACGTTGCCTCTTCTGCTGCAGCGTAACGACACCCCAACATGTCACCCGTCACATGTCATTAACCACCGAGGAGCTGCATTCTCCAGGCTGCTCCTCGTCCTTTTAGGACCACAAATATTTGGACAGTGAAAGAGTTCAAGTTCTTTTCCAGCGGTTCTGGTGGACTTTCTCCAGTCAGCACACTCCCGCCTTCCTTTACTCCACCCCCTGTGCCTTCCTCTCCTCACTCTTCGTTCATATCGTTCAATGTTTCTCCTCGTGTCCAGACCTCGTCCACGTACTTTTCTTGGACTTTGTCGGTTACTTCTGCTGCTTTTCTTCTCTTCTTAGTGTCTCCTCCTGAACTACCGTCTCAGCCTCCTGCTCCTCTGATGGTCTTTGTGCTGTGAAATTGATGAGGAAACGCTAACGTTCAAATATTTATGGACCTCAGGTGTTCCTGAGTTTGTGGATAGCGCTGCATGTAAACATTTTAAACGCTGTGACCGCTGTTTTAGAACCTGACAGCAGAAGACGCCACAGCAGGTCACGCTAATGAAGCCAGCGCTGATAAACGTGGCGCTGAGCGCGCCTGGCACGCTGACAGCACCTTTTGGATGCAATTACACAGTGAGGGGCCCTGTGTGGGAACCATTCTGGGCAAAGAGGGACTGGATTCCACCTCAGAATGCTTCAACAGCCCACTGACAGTTTGGAGCGCCGCCCTGCGCCACAGTCCTTCCATCCTGTTCCAGGACTCGGAGCAGCCCAGAGGCCTGACCCCCCCCCCCCCAGTCTGTCCATGAGCCAAACCTCGCTGCGTTTTCTCTCTGACTCCATTTTTAATGTAACACCTTCATGTGAAGAAGAGCGGCGAGGGACACGGGGACGTATGGACCTCATTGTTCTACAGACAAACGCTGCCTCGGCGCATCTTTGACCGCGCAGAATGTTGTTCAACACAAGTCCAATGTTTGGATCTGTTCCCCTGGCAGACTGACTCAGACTTAAACATCCTTCCACTTTACTTTGGGTCTCCTGCCCGTCCAGCCCATGGAAGCTGAGCTACGTGTGGTTTGGGTCGTGGTTGAACCTGGATCTCAGAATACCTAAAGCTGCTTTCACTAAATAACATACCAGCGGTGCCAGGGTGGAAACCCGACCCACGCTATCAAGTGGGGCCGTTTAAGGGGAAGATGCTTACTAAAAGAGCCGGGATACAACTGACCCGCGCAACACTGTTTACTCATGTGAACGCCAGACAGCGTCCAGGCCGGATTCCCCCGGACCTGATCTGTTTGGAGAATTGAGTCCGGACTTGGTCCAGCATGTTGCCCTCAGCAGTGTCTGCGTCACTTGACATGGTATTTGTTTTTCAGGGGAACATTGCGTTTAAGCTAGCAGTAATCGCTCGCGCCAGTTTTTTTTTTCCCTAAATCTTGTCTCCAGACCAGTTTATTGATCTCAGTTCTTCACAAGTTGATGTTTTTGGAGTTTGATGGCAGTCAGAAGATAAAAGATAAACGTTGTCGGCGTGCCCACTCGCCCGCTGTCGGTCCTCCAGACTTTGACCTGCCACTCTGAGGTGTGAATTTCAGGTCCGACTGATTTGGACTTTTGTGTTTTTGCATTCAAACACCAGGATCCATGGGAACAGGAGGATTCTCATTTTCGTGATCTGGACTAAACGTGTCTTTGTTTCATGTTGTAAATTTCAGTAAGATTTTGTCTGTGTTTTGTGTTTCACTGGAGGTGTGGGAAGTGATTTCTCCAGAATGGAATATTATTTTTATAAAATACCTCAACATAAAATTTATTAAATCAAGAAAGATGAGTTGTAAATTTTTACCCCCAAACAAGAGAAAAAAGTTTACAAAATAACTTTCAGGACTTGAATTTGTGGTTGTTGTTTTTGTCCTCAGAGTTCTGGCCTGTTCGAGGAAAAACTTGATGTCCACTCAGGGCATCAGCATCGTCTTCGGCCCCACGCTGATGTGGCCTGAGCTGGACTCAGGAAACATGGCCGTCAACATGGTCTACCAGAACCAGATCATCGAGTTCATCCTGATCGAGAGCTCAGAGATCTTCAGACTGGATCCAAAGTAAAAACAAAAACAAAAAAAAAAACAGACAGTACGAAATAACTGGAAGATGAACTGTTATGTGTGTGAATTTAAAAATGCCTTAGATTTTTCTTCAAAGTAATTACATTTTTAGCTCCACCCACTTTAGTCACAGACTATAAAATAATTTAAAAATAAACTGTTGGTTTTGCATCAGCCTGAAGTTTTTTTTCATGTTCTCACAATGTCAAACATCTTTAAAAGTCTATTTTTTTAAATACCAACTTTTAAGAAAAAAAGGGTCTTTAATTGAACCATCAAAGTCTGATTATTACAGTAAAGAAAAAAAAAACCTTTTGTATGAGTTCAATTACCAATTAAAATGTTTTAATTACAAATATTAACTTTGCACTATGCAGGCTGAGCTGAAAGTATGCTCAAGTCATGGCAGCCGCTTATCACCAACAAATGTTACTGTTTAGCCGTAAAACGGCCGATGTGGCGTCCCTCTTAGATGTGCTCGTGCTAACTATTCGTACAAAGTCCAAACTACACAGCTCTATTTTCAGTTTATATTCTGTAAGTGCTGCTTTTCTGAAATTAGTTTATATAGCATGACTAGCTAATTTGATGACTGCTGCCATATGCTAATCGCCAAAATAGCAAATGGCTCATGATAGCTAGCTTACTGTAGCCGCGATCCAGTGATACATATTACTAACATGCCAGTGTTTTTAATTTACCACAAATGGACAATGAGGTTTGGAAAAGGTCAGACTTTGGTCAAGCACATTTTTAACAGCTATCTTGTGCGATTCTGGACATAGTTTCACCAGGTTGATGGAAATTCTTAACCTGCAGTAAAAAGATCACCTGGTTGATGAATTCCTAAAGTTTAGTTGTCTAACTACATTAATAAGTTAACATTTAGCTAGGCTAAGCTAGCACCAGTCCCGCATTAGGTAACGACAAACTCATTCATTCCCCCCCCCCCCCCCAAAAAAAAAACTATTTTAATAGAATGGAATGCCTTTTATTGTCATTATACGATACGAGATTAAAAGCCAACTCCAAAATCAGTGCAGGCAAGTGAGAAGCAGCTATATCAAATAATATGTATCAAAAAATAACCTTAATCTGAAACAGATTTGGAAAACAAACTGTCACAGGCTAAAGACGAATTAACGCGACTGTACAGGACGAGCAAAAAACCCAGTGAACGGCTGTCTGGTCGCGCAGAGAATCTGCCTGGTGATAAACATGTCCATGTTAACAACTTAACTTGGCCTCCAGTCCACATGGTGGTGCTGCTGTTCAGTTAGAGCTGCTCATTGACTCACTGTTATGTTTCAGCAGTGAAAATATTAAACTAAAACAAGAAAAAATAAGAGTCCAGGTTAGAAAAACATTGTGTCCTTCAGATGTTTTTATCAAACTTTTTATTTCTGGACGGCTAATGAAGATGTTACTGGGACAGCGGGTCGTCCCCACATGCACATTAGCATAAAGACATTTATGCATGGGGGGCGGTTGATGATGGATGTGTCATTTCAGAAGATGAAACCTGTCGCGCTCACGATGCGTGAAATTAATGTCGCTGCTCTTTGTTGATAACAAAAGCCCCAAACTAAACGTTGTCTCAAACTGCGCAGCACGCCCAGCTTCAAAAACTATTTATTTAAACATCAGGGGTTTTTTTTAAGACCAACATGTAAAAAAATAAAAAAAAAATAATGCTGGATCGTACGCACGAAGCCGACGGCAGCAGAAACTGTCAGCAGGTCGTCTGTAGAACCGGAGCTCAGAACTACAGCAGCACTTGACAGAGAAATCGAGCAAATTGTACTCAACTTTGTGGAAAAAAGTTTTGAAAAGATTTGATGTGATTCTGTTTGGGGGGGGCGTGGCCTGAAGTTTTGCTTGTGATTATTTTCGCCGCCCCCATTCAGCAAGTGTCAGCAGAATTCTTAAAATCTTTCAAGAGGCTTTTGACATGTTGCAGCTACTTAAGATTTGTATTTGCACACCAGCAAAACAAAAAGTAAAACGCACGGGGGGGGGGGGGGAGAGCTGTCAATCAATCAATCAATTTTTTTTATATAGCGCCAAATCACAAACAGTTGCCCCAAGGCGCTTTATATTGTAAGGCAAGGCCATACAATAATTATGGAAAAACCCAACGGTCAAAACGACCCCCTGTGAGCAACATGAAGCAGGTCACAAATTAATTGGGTTTATTTAACATCTGTCACTGTTGTGTGTAGACCTTTTTTATCCCAAAACTGCTGAATCAATGAAGCTGAACCGCGGTGTGCGTGATCCCGCCCACAAAGACACCAGTTTATTTAAGGCGTGCCGATCAGATTTCACATACGGCGGCCATGTTGAAGCTCTCACATATAGTCAGGCGCCTGCCCGTGTGGCAGCGTGTCATAAACGTTTTGTCCTGTAAGTCTGTTGGAGGCGCTGCCAGCTGATTTGACATGTGACGGCCGTATCTGAAAATGCCACCTGGAGCCGTTGACCAGCGGTTTGTAAAGATACTGAACTTTGTCCAGTTGGAGTGAGCAGGTAGCTCCAAAACACTTCCTACAGAGCTTTAAGAGTTTTAAATTTTGACCTTGATACAACCTTTGGAGTTAAGCCACACTCACTTTTCTAGCTGAAACTGACATATCATCCCCGGTGAATCCGTGGTACTGTTACTTATTTTTTTATTTTTGGTGTAAATCCCAGCTGCTTGTGCGGCTGCAGGACATTTGAAATAAAGTTCACTAAAGTGTGTGTGAGAGACCATCAGGTCATCGAGCCCAAACAGCTGGAGGCTTCAGGGGCATTGGTCATGACTGTGACACTAAATCATGACTCAGCATTTCATCACCACCAGATAAAAAGCTTTCGATCATTTAGCGTTCGTTATTTTCTTCAAGCCGCACACACAAAGTGACGAAATGAGTTAAACGTGCAGCACTGTGATGTCATGACGCCGGTGGCCTGTTTTGGAACTTGAGCATTCCCAGGACACGGATCCAAACCTGCAGACCCAGGTGGAGACCAGCAGCTAGCCGCAGTTTGGCCGCCGCTCTGTCGGTGCGGTGAGAGCGGAAAAAAAAAAGAACCCAGAAGAGAAGAGAGGAAAGCAGCCGTGAGGATAAAAATGGATCCAGGCGGATCTACGAGGTGGCACCGCCTCTGGGAGACATGAAAGCTCTGTCACCCCTCCCCCACAAACCACACACATAAAAGAAGCGTCTCCGCGGCCTGTGAAGACAGGGACATTTACAGGTCCAGACACAATGTCTCCACGCCAGGAGACGGCCTTTGATTGGGAGCAGCAGAGGTGCCTGAGACGCTCAGTCTGCGCAGCCGCCACCGCAGCGTTTCTGCGGGTCGTGGCGTGGTGTCAGGCATGACCACCGCCCCAGAAAACTCCCCTGGCAGACTTTCCATCAACCTCTAAATCCATCCTGCTCCGCCGCTAATGGAGTGAAGTCAGCGTGCCCGCTGTAGAGGCGGCTGCCGTGGCGTGCTCAGGGACGCTGTGTGCCAGCAGGCTCTGGAAGCGGTCCTTCAGCGCGGCCCAGGAGAAGGCAGCAGTGTTGACCTGCAGCGGAGACAAAACACGGACGACTCAGCTGGAATTAAAATGTAACTGATGTTCACCAGGTTAGCAGCAATCCGTTACGTGTCCCGCTGTGTAACTCTGAGACGTCCTCCTCTGCTCAGCAGCCTATCACCTTAACATTTACAAATGAAGTCATAACTTGCTGTTATGACATCAGCCAGTCGTTAGCTGACGGATGTGTTTACTCATAAACAAGCTTGACAGCCTTGGAGTTAAACCACACGCTAACAAACCTAGCTGACTGTAGCGGCTAAGCTAACTGGCTTACTAGTTCAGTTATCAGAGTTATAATTAAAAACCTGATAAAAAAATATATTTCCATGCCTGTTTTAATTTAATTTTCATAACTACAAACTTTGGTAGCCTGCCTGAGAACATTTTATTAAATTACGCAGCACAGCTAGCTATGCTAGCACAGCCATAACGGACCAAAGTTTTGTATTACTGTGTATTTTATGTTGCTTTTTTCTGTACTAGAAAATCCTGCAACTTATAAAAACTTAACTTATAAAAGTGCAACTTGTACTCTGGAAGATGTCAGTGAGTTTGCGATTGGACGGTTATAGCACTCAAGATAAATCCATTAAGTATTTGATTTTTATTTTGTAGGTTTGCTGTTCTTTACAAGTGCAGGGAAGTTAAATCATTTGGGCTCGAAAAAAATCTAGAAAAGCTGTTGGCTTATTTACAATATATACAATAATTCAGAAATTTGTGTGAAAACTACAGTGAGAAAGTGAAAATTTAATAAAATATCTTAAGATAACTGCTATGTGTTAAATGATTAATAGTAAAGAATTGCCGTGTTCTGGTTTCTCTTGCAAAACGCCGTAATCATCCACCAACAGGAAGCAACGACAAAAGCAGAACAAATGAAAAAGACGCGACTTTGAGCTACAACACAAACGCAGACTGTGATTTTCTTCTTCACACATCACAATTCTCAACATAATTTTTCAACATTTCCAACGTTTTTTCGAGTTCAGTGCTGACAAGAAAACAAGAAGTTTGGTTTCTTTCCAATGAAGACAAAACTTCAGGATCTGGATCAACAACATCCTTCATCCACAGAACCCAGCAGAACCTGGACCTGAACCTGAACCAAAGCCCCGCCTGCAAACGTTTCCATGTCATTATGGTTCCATTAACGTGAAACGTCTGAAGGTTTCATGCAGACGTGAAAAACTGATCAAGGTGTTTATAGTCACTGATCAATAATCAAATCTCCAATGCTACAAATTCTAAAAACAATCTGAAGATATTTATTTCAGTTATGAGCAGATAAATCAGCTCCGACTGCTCGGTTCAGAGGGCGCGACCAAACTGAAATAATGCATGTGCAGCGTTACCTGGACGGCGTGCATGCGTGTGCATTACTGTGACAGCATGTGTGTGTTGTGTTACCTGGACGGCGTGCATGAGTGGCATTACCTGGACGGTGTGCGTGCGGGCCAGGTGAGGCCTCCTGCAGAGTCCCTGCAGCTTTTTGAGTAGTTGCTCAGGTGTTGCGTACAGATACTCGTCTGAAACGCAAAGACTGAACTGAAACACGATTCACATGAATGAAACAGGAGTCGTTTCAAAGTTCCACATCAATAATACAGAAGAGACAAAAAAAAAAAAATCATCTGAATTTGTTGATGTTCTAAATGTCTGCTTTAAAAACCAGAGTCCATCTGAAGGTTCAAACTTTTTGGATCTTTACCGGGAAACAGTTCTGGATACACCAGAGACTTTGGACAGAGCGGGAAGCAGCCGCAGTGGACAGCTTCTAACCTGCAACCACAAAGACGCCATTAAAAACAGAAACCCAAAAACTCAATAATTACAAAATTATAAAATACTCCAATCAACAAACTTCACGTGGACGTAAAAACCAAAAAAATGATTCAAATAACGACGACACAGATCCTCGTCTGAGCAAAAAGCAAAACTTTATCCAAATTTTCTTGATAGATTTATTAAAACTATACAAAAACTATTCAAACATTTTCAGTTCGCGGCACGAACTCTTCATTTAGGAGTGAAGCTGATTTTTGTCTTGAAAAAGTGTTTTTCATCAGGTTTGTTACAAAACGCTGAAAACAAAGAAATCGAACAATAAATGTTTTAGAAGAATAATTTTAAAGAAATCTAAAACTTTTTCAGTTTGACGGGACTGAGAAAGTTTGTTGTTATTCATGAGGTGGGCTTCATAGATAATTGGCAAAGCTTCTGGGGAAAACCTGGTCTTGTTAGGAGAGACGGCATCCATCCCACTTTGGATGGAGCAGCTCTCATTTCTAGAAATCTGGCTAATTTTCTTAAATCCTCCAAACCGTGACTATCCAGGGTTGGGACCAGGAAGCAGAGTTGTAGTCTTACACACCTCTCTGCAGCTTCTCTCCCCCTGCCATCCCCTCATTACCCCATCCCCGTAGAGACGGTGCCTGCTCCCAGACCACCAATAACCAGCAAAAATCTATTTAAGCATAAAAATTCAAAAAGAAAAAATAATATAGCACCTTCAACTGCACCACAGACTAAAACAGTTAAATGTGGTCTATTAAACATTAGGTCTCTCTCTTCTAAGTCCCTGTTGGTAAATGATATAATAATTGATCAACATATTGATTTATTCTGCCTAACAGAAACCTGGTTACAGCAGGATGAATATGTTAGTTTAAATGAGTCAACACCCCCGAGTCACACTAACTGTCAGAATGCTCGTAGCACGGGCCGGGGCGGAGGATTAGCAGCAATCTTCCATTCCAGCTTATTAATTAATCAAAAACCCAGACAGAGCTTTAATTCATTTGAAAGCTTGTCTCTTAGTCTTGTCCATCCAAATTGGAAGTCCCAAAAACCAGTTTTATTTGTTATTATCTATCGTCCACCTGGTCGTTACTGTGAGTTTCTCTGTGAATTTTCAGACCTTTTGTCTGACTTAGTGCTTAGCTCAGATAAGATAATTATAGTGGGCGATTTTAACATCCACACAGATGCTGAGAATGACAGCCTCAACACTGCATTTAATCTATTATTAGACTCTATTGGCTTTGCTCAAAAAGTAAATGAGTCCACCCACCACTTTAATCATATCTTAGATCTTGTTCTGACTTATGGTATGGAAATAGAAGACTTAACAGTATTCCCTGAAAACTCCCTTCTGTCTGATCATTTTTTAATAACATTTACATTTACTCTGATGGACTACCCAGCAGTAGGGAATAAGTTTCATTACACTAGAAGTCTTTCAGAAAGCGCTGTAACTAGGTTTAAGGATATGATTCCTTCTTTATGTTCTCTAATGCCATATAACAACACAGTGCAGAGTAGCTACCTAAACTCTGTAAGGGAGATAGAGTATCTCGTCAATAGTTTTACATCCTCATTGAAGACAACTTTGGATGCTGTAGCTCCTCTGAAAAAGAGAGCTTTAAATCAGAAGTGACTGACTCCGTGGTATAACTCTCAAACTCGTAGCTTAAAGCAGATAACCCGTAAGTTGGAGAGGAAATGGCGTCTCACTAATTTAGAAGATCTTCACTTAGCCTGGAAAAAGAGTCTGTTGCTCTATAAAAAAGCCCTCCGTAAAGCTAGGACATCTTTCTACTCATCACTAATTGAAGAAAATAAGAACAACCCCAGGTTTCTTTTCATCACTGTAGCCAGGCTGACAAAGAGTCAGAGCTCTATTGAGCTGAGTATTCCATTATCTTTAACTAGTAATGAGTTCATGACTTTCTTTGCTAACAAAATTTTAACTATTAGAGAAAAAATTACTCATAACCATCCCAAAGACGTATCGTTATCTTTGGCTGCTTTCAGTGATGCCGGTATTTGGTTAGACTCTTTCTCTCCGATTGTTCTGTCTGAGTTATTTTCATTAGTTACTTCATCCAAACCATCAACATGTTTATTAGACCCCATTCCTACCAGGCTGCTCAAGGAAGCCCTACCATTATTTAATGCTTCGATCTTAAATATGATCAATCTATCTTTGTTAGTTGGCTATGTACCACAGGCTTTTAAGGTGGCAGTAATTAAACCATTACTTAAAAAGCCATCACTTGACCCAGCTATCTTAGCTAATTATAGGCCAATCTCCAACCTTCCTTTTCTCTCAAAAATTCTTGAAAGGGTAGTTGTAAAACAGCTAACTGATCATCTGCAGAGGAATGGTCTATTTGAAGAGTTTCAGTCAGGTTTTAGAATTCATCATAGTACAGAAACAGCATTAGTGAAGGTTACAAATGATCTTCTTATGGCCTCGGACAGTGGACTCATCTCTGTGCTTGTTCTGTTAGACCTCAGTGCTGCTTTTGATACTGTTGACCATAAAATTTTATTACAGAGATTAGAGCATGTCATAGGTATTAAAGGCACTGCGCTGCGGTGGTTTGAATCATATTTGTCTAATAGATTACAATTTGTTCATGTAAATGGGGAATCTTCTTCACAGACTAAAGTTAATTATGGAGTTCCACAAGGTTCTGTGCTAGGACCAATTTTATTCACTTTATATATGCTTCCCTTAGGCAGTATTATTAGACGGCATTGCTTAAATTTTCATTGTTACGCAGATGATACCCAGCTTTATCTATCCATGAAGCCAGAGGACACACACCAATTAGCTAAACTGCAGGATTGTCTTACAGACATAAAGACATGGATGACCTCTAATTTCCTGCTTTTAAACTCAGATAAAACTGAAGTTATTGTACTTGGCCCCACAAATCTTAGAAACATGGTGTCTAACCAGATCCTTACTCTGGATGGCATTACCCTGACCTCTAGTAATACTGTGAGAAATCTTGGAGTCATTTTTGATCAGGATATGTCATTCAAAGCGCATATTAAACAAATATGTAGGACTGCTTTTTTGCATTTACGCAATATCTCTAAAATCAGAAAGGTCTTGTCTCAGAGTGATGCTGAAAAACTAATTCATGCATTTATTTCCTCTAGGCTGGACTATTGTAATTCATTATTATCAGGTTGTCCTAAAAGTTCCCTAAAAAGCCTTCAGTTAATTCAAAATGCTGCAGCTAGAGTGCTGACGGGGACTAGAAGGAGAGAGCATATCTCACCCATATTGGCCTCTCTTCATTGGCTTCCTGTTAATTCTAGAATAGAATTTAAAATTCTTCTTCTTACTTATAAGGTTTTGAATAATCAGGTCCCATCTTATCTTAGGGACCTCGTAGTACCATATCACCCCAATAGAGCGCTTCGCTCTCAGACTGCAGGCTTACTTGTAGTTCCTAGGGTTTGTAAGAGTAGAATGGGAGGCAGAGCCTTCAGCTTTCAGGCTCCTCTCCTGTGGAACCAGCTCCCAATTCAGATCAGGGAGACAGACACCCTCTCTACTTTTAAGATTAGGCTTAAAACTTTCCTTTTTGCTAAAGCTTATAGTTAGGGCTGGATCAGGTGACCCTGAACCATCCCTTAGTTATGCTGCTATAGACGTAGACTGCTGGGGGGTTCCCATGATGCACTGTTTCTTTCTCTTTTTGCTCTGTATGCACCACTCTGCATTTAATCATTAGTGATCGATCTCTGCTCCCCTCCACAGCATATCTTTTTCCTGGTTCTCTCCCTCAGCCCCAACCAGTCTCAGCAGAAGACTGCCCCTCCCTGAGCCTGGTTCTGCTGGAGGTTTCTTCCTGTTAAAAGGGAGTTTTTCCTTCCCACTGTAGCCAAGTGCTTGCTCACAGGGGGTCGTTTTGACCGTTGGGGTTTTACATCATTATTGTATGGCCTTGCCTTACAATATAAAGCGCCTTGGGGCAACTGTTTGTTGTGATTTGGCGCTATATAAAAAAAAAATTGATTGATTGATTGATTCATTAATGGACAAATATGTAGACATATTGGGACAACTGTTGTCTGATAGACGTAGACTTCCTGTTCCGGAGCACAGCGGTGTTCTGCTGTATCTGTTAGCTGTTTGAACTGAGCTGTTTGAGTTCTTTGAATTAACAGTCTTTTTCAAGACTTTTTTACTTTTTTTTTTTTTTTTTTTTTTACTTTTTCACCGTGCTCCAACGCCTAAAGAAGACCTCTAACGGTCGAAGCATCGCGACGGAGCACTTTTATCAGCTAACCTTTCTCCACAGCCTGTCCAGTGGATTTTTATTTTTATTTTATTTTATTTTTTAGCACTGTTGTCGTGCGTTACCTGTGCTGCTCCACAGCCTGTCTAGTGTCGGATTCCCTGTTTGGGAATCCGCTAGCTTAGCGTAGCTACTAGCTCTTAGCCGTTTTAGCATGGCGGCTTCTCCTGTCTCTCCCGTACTTTTCTGCTCTGGGTGTGAAATGTTTAGTTATTCCTCGGCCTCTTTTAGCAGTAACGGTACTTGTAATAAGTGCAGCTTATTCGTAGCTTTGGAGGCCAGGCTGGGCGAAGTGGAGGCTCGGCTCCGCACCGTGGAAAATTCTACAGCTAGCCAGGCCCCTGTAGTCGGTGCGGACCAAGGTAGCTTAGCCGCCGTTAGTTCCCCCCTGGCAGACCCCGTGCAGTCGGGAAGGCAGGCTGACTGGGTGACTGTGAGGAGGAAGCGTAGCCCTAAACAGAAGCCCCGTGTACACCGTCAACCCGTTCACATCTCTAACCGTTTTTCCCCACTCGACGATACACTCGCCGAGGATCAAACTCTGGTTATTGGCGACTCTGTTTTGAGAAATGTGAAGTTAGCGACACCAGCAACCATTGTCAATTGTCTTCCGGGGGCCAGAGCAGGCGACATCGAAGGACATTTGAAATTGCTGGCTAAGGCTAAGCGTAAATTTGGTAAGATTGTAATTCACGTCGGCAGTAATGACACTCGGTTACGCCAATCGGAGGTCACTAAAATTAACATTGAATCGGTGTGTAACTTTGCAAAAACAATGTCGGACTCTGTTGTTTTCTCTGGGCCCCTCCCCAATCAGACCGGGAGTGACATGTTTAGCCGCATGTTCTCCTTGAATTGCTGGCTGTCTGAGTGGTGTCCAAAAAATGAGGTGGGCTTCATTGATAATTGGCAAAGCTTCTGGGGAAAACCTGGTCTTGTTAGGAGAGACGGCATCCATCCCACTTTAGAGGGAGCAGCTCTCATTTCTAGAAATCTGGCCAATTTTTTGGGATCCTCTAAACTGTGTCTAGCGTTGGGACCAGGAGGCAGAGCTGTGGTCTTATACACCTCTCTGCAGCTTCTCTCCCCCTGCCATCCCCCTATTACCCCATCCCCGTAGAGACGGTGCCTGCTCCCAGACCACCAATAACTAGCAAAAATCTATTTAAGCATAAAAATTCAAAAAGAAAAAATAATATAGCACCTTCAATTGCACCACAGACTAAAACAGTTAAATGTGGTCTATTAAACATTAGGTCTCTCTCTTCTAAGTCCCTGTTGGTAAATTATATAATAATTGATCAACGTATTGATTTATTCTGCCTAACAGAAACTTGGTTACAGCAGGATGAATATGTTAGTTTAAATGAGTCAACACCCCCGAGTCACACTAACTGTCAGAATGCTCGTAGCACGGGCCGGGGCGGAGGATTAGCAGCAATCTTCCATTCCAGCTTATTAATTAATCAAAAACCTAGACAGAGCTTTAATTCATTTGAAAGCTTGTCTCTTAGTCTTGTCCATCCAAATTGGAAGTCCCAAAAACCAGTTTTATTTGTTGTTATCTATCGTCCTCCTGGTCGTTACTGTGAGTTTCTCTGTGAATTTTCAGACCTTTTGTCTGACTTAGTGCTTAGCTCAGATAAGATAATTATAGTGGGCGATTTTAACATCCACACAGATGCTGAGAATGACAGCCTCAACACTGCATTTAATCTATTATTAGACTCTATCGGCTTTGCTCAAAAAGTAAATGAGTCCACCCACCACTTTAATCATATTTTAGATCTTGTTCTGACTTATGGTATGGAAATAGAAGACTTAACAGTATTCCCTGAAAACTCCCTTTTGTCTGATCATTTTTTAATAACATTTACATTTACCCTGATGGACTACCCAGCAGTGGGGAATAAGTTTCATTACACTAGAAGTCTTTCAGAAAGCGCTGTAACTAGGTTTAAGGATATGATTCCTTCTTTATGTTCTCTAATGTCATATACCAACACAGAGCAGAGTAGCTACCTAAACTCTGTAAGGGAGTTAGAGTATCTTGTCAGTAGTTTCACATCCTTATTGAAGACAACTTTGGATGCTGTAGCTCCTCTGAAAAAGAGAGCTTTAAATCAGAAGTGTCTGACTCCGTGGTATAACTCACAGACACCCTCTCTACTTTTAAGATTAGGCTTAAAACTTTCCTTTTCGCTAAGGCTTATAGTTAGGGCTGGATCGGGTGACCCTGGACCATCCCTTGGTTATGTTGCTTTAGACGTAGACTGTGTTTCATAATTATTGTATGGCCTTGCCTTGCAATGTGGAGCGCCTTGGGGCAACTGTTTGTTGTGATTTGGCGCTATACAAGAAAAAAGTTGATTGATTGATTGACAATTAGACGTTAGCGACAATTATCGATCACATTCATGAACTGATCGCAGCCATCAGTTTCTGTTCTAATTGATTGATCGCTTCATCATGTTAAATATTTCAAATAATATCAAACATTTAAAAATTATTGCCCCCCCCATATCAGTGTGAGAAATGTGTAAATGAGTTTTGCTTATGTGACTTCAGGGTCTCTGTAAAGTACAATCAGCTGGCTGCAGCCTCCAGCAGGCGACATTAAAGAGAAACGTGCAGACGTCGCTGCTGCGTCGTTATCATAATGAAGCCGCATGCTAATTACAGCAGGAGTGAGACTTCTGTCCCTGTGGACAGACGTCTTCTGAAACCCAGTGTGTGCTCACTTTGATCCAAAACCAGGAGGAGCCGAGGCGCAGCGAAGGCGTCCGTGTAAAAATACGACCTTCCAAAGTTTGAGTGTCAGCGTCTGCTGAGAGACCAGGTGGAGGACACGGCGTCCAAAAACAAAGAAACAGTGACATCACATTCTGTCCATGTGACAACAGCAACAGAAAAGTAAAAAAAGAAAAGTTTAGAATTTAAAAACCCAACAGTCTGAAATTTAAACCAGTTTAACAGTCTGACGTCCACATGCAGCACCAGACTCAAGTCTTTACCGCTGGAGTGATTTATGCTAATTAGCAGCAAAATGTACTGAAAAGTCACAAACATAAAAACATTCAACATTAACAACTGTTCGAAAACAAAAATAAACATCCTCTTTAAAATAATAATAAAAAACCTCAAATGTAACCCGCTGTTTCCTAATGAGGGCGGACCTGAAAAACCAGCGGCTTAACCGTGAGAGCAGGTGGTTAATCCTTACTGGCTGGGTGGTTGGCATGAAACTGGACTCTCTAGTTATGGTGCACACCATCATCAGCAACCAGAGGAGCCTCTTCAGCCACAGACTGCTCCTTCCCAAGTGCAGGACCAACAGACTGAAAAACTCCTTTGTCCCTCAGACCATCAGACTGTATGACTCCTCACTCAGGGGGAGGAGGAGGAACAGGAAGACAGAGGATGGGAAGGAGAGCTGCAGCAGTAGCCAGTAAACCCTGAGGGAGTCTTCCCGAGGGATCAATAAAGTTCTGTCTAATCTATTCTAATCCACAGGGTCAGTGTTGTGTGCTCATCATGGACTGTAAAATGTCTGTGTGTGTCACAGTTTAACATTCAACTTAATTGCATTTGTAATATTGTGTCTTTTCAAAGATAAACATGTCATCACCACGCGTGCAGACTCACAAACTCTCCGCAGTCGGTGTCACACCCTGAATCTGGATCAGAGGTCCACAATGTTTCTACAAGCAGAAACTCTGCAGAGGAAAAGTCAAAGATGAAGCAGGAGAAGATGTGAGTGCGCCGCGCGGCTGCAGGCGCCTCATGTCTGATCACATTTTCTTTACAGACTTCAGACAACACCTGACGCCTTCAAAGCTTCACAGTGCAGGTGACTGAAGTCTGAAGCTTCGGGCAGCTTCGAGCCACTCGGTGTGAAGCTCCTTCACAGAACGAACACTTATCAAGTGCTTGAAGGCATCGAGAGCGACTGAGCGCGCAAGACTTTTACTGCAGCGACATCAAAGCTGATGACTACAAACACACGTTTAAAAACGTTTCAATAATCAAACTAATCACCGTCCGACTGAAACACCTGTCAATCTGTTCAGTGAGGTGTTCAGGGACCACTGGAAATGACAATATCAGAAAATAAGCTTTATCAAACTTTGCCTCTGAATTTATTTTCTGCAGACAACTGAATTCTCACCCAGTGCGTAATAACCGCTACAACCAATACATTAACTCATTAGCATAATTCATAGTTACGTGTTAATGTAGATTATGGAAGTCAGATGATTTTTTTTTTTTTTTTTTTATTAGCAGGTGCAGCGTCACAAAGAGCTGATGAACATTTAGTCAGTAACGTTAAACACGATGCGTTACAACATCATGGCTATGCTAGTTATCTTGACTAACTAATCCCAGAGACGTCCTCCATAATGTGATCAGTTTGACATGGCCCGCTTCTCTGAAACCTACTGACCAATGAAAATATGCCACAGCTAAGCCCCGCCCACAAAATGGATTTTAAGACAAATCAAAATCCAAAGTTGTTGTTCAAAATAAACAACTGAATTGAAGATAACAGAGAAAATTAAACACTGAATTAAATCAAAGCTTAAGTAAAACTATTTACTTCAGACTTTTTGAACTTTTGTTTTGATCAAATTTAAAACTGGAAATTTTGTTTAATAACAAAAATGAATTCACTCACACGGCAACTCCGAAGAACTCGTGTCTGGTGGTGGACACGACCACGTCAGCTTGACACAAGACTCTGAAGTACTCGTCCTTCGTGGGCAGGAAGCCCCAGTGAAGGACGCGGCCGCCCAGCCGCCGCCGCGCCTCTGCAAAGATGTCTACATGAGGAGGAGGAGCCAAAAGGTGCAGGTGAGAGGGTTACTAAGCAACAGGATTCAGTCAAGGTAGTTTGTTAGACATCAACCAGCAACACACACACACACACTTCAGAAACAACCAGCAACACAAACTTCGTAATTCTGCCGTTTGCACACTGCATCACTGGACAGGTGAGTCTGAACACACCCCTTGAGGGTAGGTTATACCCCCCCCCCCCCCCCAAAAAAGTTTAAGACAACCAGATTAAATTTATTCTGATTGTAAATAAACGATGTCGTCTAAACGTCTCTGTTGATCTCCTGATAAATTATCAACTTCTGTAGCTTCAGAGTTGCGTTTAGTTTATTTTGATAAACACGTTTCTAACAAAGCCACAAACTTGCAGACGGTTTGTGAGCGAAGAATCGGCTGCACTGAGACGAGGAGGCGGCGGCTTCACTGCGGCGTCACGAGACAAACAGGTGAAAGGTGAAAATAATCAATATGCTGACCCTATTACCAAAATCAAAGACGATTAAAGTCGTCCTAATGTGATTGCCTTCCGAGCAATCATAAACCTAATTACAGAATGTGGAACCAAATTTACGATCAGCCTTTTCGTATGTTTATGCTGCTATAAAAGTTTACGCCCCAATATACCAGAGTGTTTGTTGTAGGCGGGTCTGTGTGGCGAACGGCGAGTGTTCATTAATTTAACGCCGCTCCCCGAGAGCGCTCTGGAGCGTCCGGTGCTCATTATAGCATCATCAGCTGCACACGGACACAAAGTTTTATCAATTAAAAGCCGTCCTGAGGGCCGACCTTTGACCCCTCTGCTAATCTAATAACACAGTGACCGTTAAATCCAGAATATTTATGTGCGGTCATCGCGGACGTTCAATAAACCGCGTTACAGCGACTTCACAGAGGTGAGCGAAAAGTCAGACGAGTTCTGCCGGACAGTCGAACTTCATCAGAGCAACAACAAGAACCACAGAGACGGGACGCAACGTCTTTACTGTGAGACACGGAGCCGTGACAGATCAGCACCGATAACACCACAGAACTGCTCTGGTTCCTGGATCACAACCACTCAGGCAGACAACCATCACCACCACTCCAACATAAGGACCAGGTGAGACGTGGGCGTGTCCTTGACCTCCTGGATCATGTCCAGAGAAACTCACCACCTGGACTAACTGTGTGTCTGATGTTCCCTCAAGTGTCAGTGATCCTCCTCATCAGTCTCACTAAGTAAATGGACTGTATTTATATATGGCGCTTTTTCATCTGCATCAGGCGCTCAAAGTGCTTTGCAATGATGCCTCACATTCACCCATTCACACTACACACACACACACCGATGTCAGGGTGCTGCCATGCTCGCTACACACCGGGAGCAACTTGGGGATTAAGGACCTTGCCCAAGGGCCCTTAGTGATTTTCCAGTCAGGCTGGGGTTTGAACCGAGGATCCTCTGGTCTCAAGCCCAACGCTTGACCAATAGACCATCACCTCGCCAGGAATGAAGTAACCGTTCTTTTGGAGTGCGAGTCCTCACAAAGCTCATCAAATGAGTGTATGAGTCTCTCTGTCCAAACAAGACAGACGCTGCAGGAGTCGCCATGTTGGCAGTGTTTACCTACGCCATGACTCACAAATATCTGGATAAAGATGCGGCACATAGATGAGACCCTACATGACCTGGACAGGATGAATGAAGCCCAAACACTCCCCCATCTCAGAATTACTGAAAGCGCTAAGATAACACAACAGGCCAGGCTAACAGGTTAACCCCAGTTCAGGGGTTTGGTTGTTAGTTTGTTTTTTAATGCATATTTTGGGGGACGGTCGCGGTTTTCATTACCTGTGGCCATTAAAAATTAGTAGACACTTATTTAATCAGTAATCATGCATTCAATGACCTAACGTCATCAAACCAACAGCTGCTCAAAGTGCTAACGCCGTTAGCATACAACATTAAATAAGACAATACCTTCACTCATCTTTGATGATCCGTTAGGACGTCTCATCACAACAGTAATGCAGATTCTTACAGGTGTGTGTAATGAAACACAACTGAGCTCTTGGCTCAGTGACAACACAAGAGCTGGCACTCAGTCAGGCCACGCCCCTAATTATGCATAACTTTATGGCTTAAAATATCTTAAGGTAACATGTTTTTATGTTGGGGTTTTTTTAATCACACCCTTACAGTTGTCATTTAGAGTGAAAACAGGCAGAGGGACCAAAACTGTTCTTTGTAACATGATGCAAACATATTTATATTTTAAAATTTGACATTT
This sequence comes from Thalassophryne amazonica, assembly GCF_902500255.1. Lineage (NCBI taxonomy): Eukaryota > Metazoa > Chordata > Actinopteri > Batrachoidiformes > Batrachoididae > Thalassophryne > Thalassophryne amazonica. The sequence continues at coordinate 4,767,354 of NC_047116.1, read as the reverse complement.
TAACATGGGCTTCTATGGGAACCTGCTCACTTTTGGAGCTAGCCACAACTGCAGCTTACCCTTTTTCCAGGTGTGTGCAACACACCTGGAACGTCAAATCTTACTGTGTGTGTGTGTGTGTGTGTACCTGGCGTGTCGCTGTAGGTCTGTCCGAGCACAGACAGATCAAAGTCGAGTCCTCGGTCTTTCAGCGTCAGCAACGTGGAGAAGAAGAGTTCTGGGTTTTTGTCGTGCTCCCTTCAAACACACAAAGACAAGCCAGGCTCAGAACCTCAAACCTGATTACCCGACTCCATCACAGACACACGGGGAAGCCGACGCCACTCAGGAAGCCGTCAACTGTGATGGCGAGCAGGTGGACGCTGTAAGAAGCTGGCAGACATTTCGTGGTGCATTTGCCCTCGCCGGGTAGGCAGAGCTGGTAACAGGTGCTCAGCTGCACTGCAGAGATCACGGCGCCGCTGGAAGACAAAGTCCAGAATCTGCAGGACGACATTTTCACGCTCAGTCAGACAATTATTGTTCTGGAACCCAGTTTGAATCTGAACAGAATCCGTCCTCAAAAACCATAACATCATTCTGGTTTAAGGTCCAGAATGATGGAGATTTAAGGTCATGTTTATGAGTCCAGCCACGAGACATGAGGCGGAAACATGGGTGGTGAAGGGAGTGCAGGAGGAGACATGAGAAGACAATCAGAAACAACAAAAGAAGAACGTCCATGAAAAGTGGTTTAAGGTGGTTTGGACACGTGCTGAGAAGAAACCAGGCCCAGGAGGACGGACGAGTGAGACAGAAAGACAGGAAAGAACAAGAAGTTACGTCCTGGACTGTGTGGAGAACCTTCAAACCACAACGACAAAGAAAAGAGGAAGACGGGTCGACTGTGACCAGGGTCACGGTTACATCAGACAGACGACACGTCGTCCCTACAAAGAACAAAGTCAGAAAAACAAAGACAATAACAGAGAATTTAATATTATTATATTATGTATGAAAAATAAAACGGGAACAAACAACAGTGCAGGAAAAACCCAACGAGCTGTCCCACCAACACGGTAAACGCTGCCGAACGCTCCCTCGGCAGCCGAGCGCTCCCTTGGCAGCCGAGCGCTCCCTCGGCAGCCGAGCGCTCCCTCGGCAGCCGCAGCCGAGCGCTCCCTCGGCAAACGCAGCCGAGCGCTCCCTCGGCAAACTCAGCCGAGCGCTCCCTCAGTAAACACAGCCGAGCACTACCTCGGTAAACGCAGCGCTCCCTCATGATGATGACAACTCCTCGGGTCTCTGGTGGAACAGAGTGTAGAGTTTTGGGGTGTAAATCTTGACTGAGATCTGTCAGATTCAGGAGTCTGGATGGTTCCAAACACCCAAATCGGGTGTTTCAACTCAAACAAAATAAAAAACAAAAAACAAAACCCACGCCACCATCTTTACCCTGATCAGCTACCAGCGTGTTCATGACTAAGCGTGCGGTGGCGGATCAGATCACTGTGCTCTTCTCAGGGGTCAGCGGTCTGACATCATGTAACATGACTTCCTGCTGCAGGCCAGCTGTAACTCCTCCCACAGGTCTGTCAAATCTCATTTGTTTTCCTCAGACATTCAGCAGGATGAAGTCAAAGTGTGAAGGTCAAAGTCTGAGGTCTCTGGAACCAGATCCAGCAGATGTCCTCCACCTCACCGGGACTTCCTGAGGTGAGGTATTACTGAGCAGCTAATTCCTTCTCATTTCCTGGTCACACGTTCTGCAGCTTCCCTCGTGGATTCAGAGCTAATTCCCTAACCAAAGGAATCCTCCTGTTACAGAGACAGGAGAGGACAAAGACCAAAGACCGAGAGACTCGACCCTACCCCCCCGCCTGAAAGGAGTGCTAATTAATGTGTGGCGATACACACACACACACAGAGCAGCGAGTGAAAGCAGACAGCGGGAACGCTGAGGAGGAATCCGGGTTCCCGCTGATGATCCAGATCCTTTAATGAGAACCGTTAACCCCCAGCGACACGCCGCTGACTCTGAGCTGTCAGCGCGCTGATTAGCATGTGAGTGACAAACAGAAGTACGGCTGCGGCGGGCACATGGCGTCTGCGTGTCATCAGAAGTCAACGTAGAAATATTTCCACTGATGCCCCAACATCTGACCTTTGACCTTCTGAAACATTAAAGTCAAACTGAAACTTTTTAGCCGTTTGTTCACAGCGCTGCTCTTTTCAGGAAGATGACGACGTGCGTCATGTGACACTGTTTAATCTTCAGGAGCGCGTGCTGATTGGTCAGACGAGCAGCAACAGTTTGCACAGTTCATCTTCTACGTCCTGGTGCTGATGACACAAACCTGGTTCATTCTGAAGGTTTCCAGTGTGGCAACCCCCAGATCCAACCAATCACCGAAACACGACTTGTGGACATTTGGACCATAAACATACGTGTCAGTTCCACATTTATCCAAAACCATCCTGCAGCTGTTGAGATGGTTGTGTTTTTTCTGTTCTCGATGTCGAACCCTCAGAAAGCTGCAGGTGCTTTGGAATGTTCAGGTCCAGTCCGTCCTGACTGAGAAAACCCAGCTCCAGTCTGCTGCTTCTCTTTGTGGTCTCCTACATCCTCTGGAGCTCCTGCAGCTCTCTGTGGTCCTTCATCACCCCAGTGACCTCCAAGATGAATGCAGACGAAGATGAAATGAAAAAAAAAAAAAAAAGATCAAGTGTGGAGAAAGTAAGTATGTTCTGAAATCTCATTAATATGCATAACGTAGCAACCCAAAAGAAAATAAGATCCTCTCATTTAGAGATCGGTGATTAAATATTCCCCTTTATGTAGCACCCAAGAGGTGCATTTTAAAATTCAAATACTATTTACTCCAACGCACAATGTGAAACGAGCCCGATCACCAGAAAACCAAACGAAAGGAGACCTAATTAAAAGGACACTTGAAAGACAAAGAAATGCTTGTTGAGGAGACAATGTGACAGATGAGACTCTACTTAAAACTCACCATCTGAAAGAAATAGAAATGCCTTTATGTGTCTGAGAAAAAGCAGAGAACTCCTGAGACTTAAAGCAAACAGGCTCCTGAAAACACACAAACCGAGTCTCAGCGCTGCGTCTCAGCTCCTCTGTCCCACACACGTTTGGTGTCACACCTCCAGATTTTAAAATATTTAGAAGGACCATATATTGGACCAGAAATCCTTGTGGACACTGCAGTGGACACAGCAGTGGACACGGCGGTGTGTCTCTCTGGAAAGACGTCCAACATGCAGCAGAAGTCTGTCCACACTCTGGGGAAAACCCAACGTGCACAGAGACACCGCTGAGTTCAGGAGATTAAACTCCTCTAGATCAATATGACTTTGAAACACATCAAGATATTTCTACAGAGACAGTGCACCGTGCTGCAATAATACTAATTACTATATGGCTGCGACATTACGCGCGCTCTGACTGGCTGATTACCAGTCTGATATTTTCCCATATCAAGCCGGGGTTCACCCAGGACAGGACGCCATGTCTTTGGATGTGGGAGGAAACCGGAGCACCTGGAAGAAACCCACATAAACACGAGGAGAACATGCAAACTCCACACATAAAGGCCACAAGAGGGAAGTGAACCCATGACCTTCTCGCTGGGAGGCAACAGTGCTAACCACTAAGCCACTGTGCTGCCCGTCAGACATGAAAGTACTCCAAAAATATCTTAAACAGCATTGAAAGAAAAAAAAAAAAACACACAGATTGAGAGCTAACCAGCTAACGAATAGGACCATCAGTTAACAACTACTTAATGGAGCTTAAGAAAGCAAACGAGCCCAACTCCTCCAGCAGCATATTTGGGCGATGCTGTGAGTTTGTGTGTTTATATATGTAACAGCCATATAATAAATGAATTATTAACCTCACTTGCTCGGTCTGTACAGGGAAATCAGACCTCGATGGCGCTCGGTCCGTACTAACACCTCGGTCTGATATTTCCCCGTACAGACCTCGTGCTCAGTTAATAATCCTTTATTACAAGATGCTATCTCAAAATTTTGAGATACAAAGTCATAATATGGCAAGTCACCATTTTGAGACGCAGATGTTTAGAGAATGCTACCACAGCACTGCCACCTCATAATAACCAGATGCTAAGTCAAAGCTAAGGGATGCTAAATCATTATAACCAGATGCTAAGTCATAATAACCAGATGCTACATCATAATAAGCAGACGCGAAGTCGTAATAGGCAGGTACTATGTCGTAATAAGCAGATACTAAGTCGTAATAAGCAGATACTAAGTCGTAATAAGCAGGTGCAAAGTCGTAATAAGCAGGTGCAAAGTCGTAATAAGCAGGTGTAAAGTCGTAATAAGCAGGTGTAAAGTCGTAGTAAGCAGATACTAAGTCGTAGTAAGCAGATACTAAGTCGTAATAAGCAGGTGCAAAGTCGTAATAAGCAGGTGCAAAGTCGTAATAAGCAGGTGCAAAGTCGTAATAAGCAGGTGCAAAGTCGTAATAAGCAGGTGCAAAGTCGTAGTAAGCAGATACAAAGTCGTAATAAGCAGATACTAAGTCGTAATAAGCAGGTGCAAAGTCGTAATAAGCAGGTGCAAAGTCGTAATAAGCAGGTGCAAAGTCGTAATAAGCAGATACTAAGTCGTAATAAGCAGATACCAAGTTGTAATAAATGGTAAATGGACTGCATTTATATAGCGCTTTTCCATTTGCATCAGATGCGCAAAGTTCTTTACAATTATGCCTCACATTCACCCCGATGTCAGGGTGCTGCCATACAAGGCGCTCACTACACACCGGGAGCAATAGGGGATTAAAGGCTTTGCCCAAGGGCCCTTAGTGATTTTGCAGTCAGGCGGGGATTTGAACCCATGATCTTCTGGACTCAAGCCCAACACCTTAACCACTAGACCATCACCTCCCCCAAAGTTGTAATAAGCAGATACTAAGTCATAATAAGCAGTTACTAAGTCGTAATAACCAGATACTAAGTCATAATAAGCAGGTGCTAAGTGGCAATAAGCATGTGCTAAGTCATAACAGCTGTAATTATGCAACAATAAGAATTAATTATGAGGTGCTGCCTGATAATGATTGGAAATAATGATTTAGTAAAGGTTGGAAAAACTTTTTTCCTCCACTGGTGGAAATGAACTTCCACCTGGTGCTGCTTTTATCTTCAGATATTTCTCACTGGTGTTTTATTATGAACATGCAGAGTGGGCATGTTCAGATGATGTTTCCAGCGTTTTGGTGAACAGCTGCGTTTGTTTGGATCTTTTTTTTTTCTCGTTTCAATCCTCTTGAGGTAAGAGCTGATCCTCTTCGTGCCGCTGAGCCTCACGACTAAAAGCTGTGAGGCTCAGATTTAACTCACCGCTGTGCAGCCACGCTCACCTGGAAACAGCTGCCCCCCCCCCAGCAGCTCCCCCTCCTGGAAAGCAGCGCCGGCAATATGACCGTCCCATAATCTGAGGATCCAGGTCACACGCAGATTAAAACCAACAACCAGCCACAGCAACAAGAAAAAAGAAACCCCACAGGGTGGCAGAGGGAGCAGAGAGGCAGATGAAGGGGGCGCCTTCCTCTCTGAATGTAAATCCTAATTTAGGACGGAATAAAAACCAAACGTCTGGATATCAGCAGAAATAATCCATCTGTGTTTTGTTCAGTTTAGACCAGATTACACCATGGCAGCTTTTGTCACGACGCACGGCGACAAATGCACAGTGATGATGATGATGATGATGATGCAGTACCACTATGTTGGGGGGTTCTGGTGTTTTACTAACTGACATTTTTTTGGGCTGCATGTTGGTTTTCATGACATGTGACTCGTGTACAGGCAATAACAATTATTACTAGCTTGTTGCCTCAGTAACTGTGCAGTAACAGTGGAGCTAACGTCTCCAATACCTGATAACGGTGCTAGCATACAAATTAAATAACAAAAATTTCACTGGAGGGAAACACTGAAGAACAGACTTTTCAGATGGCGCCCTCGGTGTGTGCAGTTATTTGGTCTTGTTTACATTCCCGGTCCGCCAACATGTGCATGTTTTGTGCACATGAGTCCTAACCTGTGAAACTGATTCCCCGCCCACACATTTCTAAAGGAACAGAAGCTCTCACAATTCATCACGTTGCCGTTACATTAAAAATGTCAGTTTCCACAAATTCCTCCATAAGTCAATATTCAGGTGCAACAAATGACTGAGCAAGAACATGGTCGGAATACAACCAACACACAGCGCTCGTCATCTCAGAGGGAGGGATGGGGAGGAGTGGCTGAGGAGGGAAACAGTTTGGTGTTGAAATGTGGAGCTAGTGGGACACCTACTGGCAGAAAAATAATATATAGCACCTTCAACCCAGAAGGTTCAAAATCCAAACCTGTTTCCAGATCAGGTGAATAATGATCATCTTGGTGATATGAGATCATCAAGCCTTGATTTGAATACAAAATAAAGTGTCTCTTAGAAAATCTGTTTTACAATTTAATGGTTAAAAAGTGAGTCAGAATGACATATTTTTCCACAAATCAATCATTCTGATCGTCGCTGTAATGAAATGACATCACTGGTTTACGTGTCAGTGAATGTGAGATGAGTTTGTGTGTTTTAAAGATAATGACTGCTGGGATTTGAGGACAGAGATACAGAGCATCCAGAAAGTATTCACAGCCCTTCACGGTTTCCACATTTTGTTATGTTTCAGCTCGGGCTGACACGATTAGTCGGGTATAGCGGAGGTGATGGTCTAGTGGTTTAAGTGTTGGGCTTGAGAACAGAGGAGCCTCAGTTCAAACCAGAAAATCAGTAAGGCCCCTTGGGCAAGGTCCTTAATCCCCTAGTTACTTCCGCTGTGTAGTGAGTGTCTTGTATGCAGTAGTAGGCATAGCTAACCAAAAAGTTAGCTTCAATAACCGTTAATCCGCTAACTGAGAAGTTCACTCACTCACTCATCTTCAACCACTTATCTAGACTTCCCTTTCCTGGGTCACACTGACCACCTCTGACTGGGGGATCCCAAGGCATTCCCAGGCCAGTGTGGAGATATAATCTCTCCAACTAGTCTTGGGTCTTCCCCGGGGTGCCTGGAACACCTCCTAGGGAGGCGCCCAGGAGGCATCCTTACCAGATGTCCAAACCACCCCAGCTGGCTCCTTTCAACATGAACAAGCAACAGCTCTACTCCGAGCTCCCCACAGATGAGAGAACTTCTCACCTTATCTCTAAGGGAGACACCAGCCACCCTCCTAAGGAAGCCCATTTCAGCCGCTTGTCATTTTCTTTTTGTAAAAAAAAAAAACAAACAACAAAAAAAAAACTGAAAAATTCTCGAAAACTGAAAATTCTGTTTGATTCAGCACTTTTAGCGAATGTGTGTCAACTGGTATTCACACTGCCATGAACACTGCCATCCAGTAGATGGAATATTTACAAATACAGATTTGTAAAAACCAACGCACATTACAGAAACTTGTGTTTTTTGTTTTGTTTTTTACATATACCGACCAACCACTGATGACAGGAAAATAATTTTCCCATAATACATTTCGGCATGCGTGTCTGTAAAATGCTAAAACCTTCAAAATTACTGCATTACATTAAAACTAAAACATATAGCTGATATTTTCAGTTTGTAAAATGACAGAGGTGACATTAATTTCAATAACCTATCTAGAATTAGCTTGTTTAAAATTTTAACCACAAGTCAAAACTGTCTTGCTGTGCATGACTCCTGTGATAAGTCTGCAAGTCTGTATGGTGTGAAAATAAATGATCTTTTTTATTTTCTCTTCTTTTCTGTCTGGTAGCCAGCTCTCCTCTGCTGGCAGAGGACTGAGCTCGCTCTCTCTCTCTCTCTCTCTCTCATAGCTCTCTGTCTGCTACAAAACATGTAACAGGCAAACACTATAATGTATGACTTCAAGCTTCACAAATGTTGTCGGAACTAAATTTAGCGGACGTTAATTAGTCCACTGATGCTTTTCAATGTTAACTGAAAAGCTAATCAGCTAACAAAAAATTTAGCTTTGTTAATTAGCGGTTAGCAGATTAGCAGAACTATGCCCACCACTGCTTGTATGGCAGCAGCCTCACATCGGGGTGAATGTGAAAAAAATTTGGCAGTACTCACAAACGTACTTAAACATCCCTTGTTTATTGTTTCAGCATTCTAAAGAGACAGTGAGACAGAGGGAGGGAGAGACAGCACTCCATGTTCTGTTCTGAGAACAGAGCGCATTTCCGAAAATAAATAAAAGTACTTCATTTAGTCATATGGAGTCCGACTGGGTCAATTTGGATAAATTGTTGGAGTCAGTTTGGGTAAACCGTCGCACTGCTGTGCTCATGTTCAGGTGCAGCCTGACTAACTGAGGATTACACCGACCGCCTGGGCTTACGGGCCGGTGTCAGGGGAGCGCTGAATAATTACCCAGGAAAACAGAAAGGGATACACTAAAATTTGACAATCTGTGTGATAACGCTGCGACATTGTGCCATTGCTTAGGGAGAGCCCTGGACTGTTGATGTTGTTTAAAAATGCAAAAGTACTTTTTATCCAATTAATTGCCAGAATAATTGATAGAATACTCTATTACTAAAATAAATCAATAGCTCCAGCCCTAGTTTCAGCTTTATTCTAAAAATGGATCAAATAATTTTTCTCTCCTCAAAATTCTACACACAATACCCCATAATTTTGCAAATTTATTAAAAATAAAAAAATTAAGAAATCATGTATCCATAAGTATTCACAGCTTTTGTTCAATACTTTGTTGATGCACCTTTGGCAACAATTCCAGCCACAGGTCTTCTTGAATATGATGCCACAGGCTTGGTGCACCTATCTTTGGACAGTTTGGTCCATTCCTCTTTGCAGCACCTCTCAAGCTCCATCAGGTTGGATGGGGAGTGTCGGTGCACAGACATTTTCAGATCTCTCCAGAGATGTTCAGTCAGATTCAGGTCTGGGCTCTGGCTGGGTCACTCAAGGATATTCACAGAGTTGTCCTGAAGCCACTCCTTTGATATCTTGGCTGTGTGTTTAGGGTCATTGTCCTGCTGAAAGATGAACCGTCGCCCCAGCCTGAGGTCCAGAGCGCTCTGGAGCAGGTTTTCATCCAGGATGTCTCTGTACGTTGCTGCATTCATCTTTCCCTCAATCCTGACTAGTCTCCCAGTCCCTGCTGCTGTAAAACATCCCCACAGCATGATGCTGCCACCACCATGCTTCACTGTAGGGATGGTGCCTGGTTTCCTCCAAACATGATGCTAAAGAGTTTAATCTTTGTCTCATCACAACAGAGAATTTTGTTTCTCCTGGTCTGAGAGTCCCTCAGGTGCTTTTTGTCAAACTCCAGGTGGGCTGCCATGTGCCTTTTACTAAAGAGTGGCTTCCGTCAGGTCACTCTACCATACAGGTCTGATTAGTGGATTGCTGCAGAGATGCTGTCCTTCTGGAAGGTTCTCCTCTCTACACAGAGGAAAGCTCTGTGGAGAGAGGGCTCTGACAGAGTGACCATCAGGTTCTTGGTCACCTCCCTTACTAAGGTCCTTCTCCCGTGATCGCTCAGTTTAAACAGGTGGCCAGCTCTAGGATGAGCCCTGGTGGATGCGAACGTCATGCTTGGTTTGTGTTCTGACTGTCAACTGTGGGACGTTATATGTAGACAGGTGTGCGTCTTTCCAAATCATGTCCAATCAACTGAATTTACCCCAGGTGGACTCCAGTTAAGCTGTAGAAATATCTAAAGGATAATTAGCGGAAATAAGAGGCACCTGAGCTCAATGTTGAGCTTCCTGGAAAATGCTGTGAATACTTAGGTACATGTGATTTCTTAGTTTTATCTTTAAGAATTTTGCAAAAACTCTCAAAAAACATTTTTCACATAATCATTATGGGGTACTGTGAGTAGAATTTTGAGGGAAAAAAAATAATTTACTCCATTTTTGGAATAAGGCTTTAAGATAACAAAACCGGGAGGAGGTGAAGCACTGTCAATACTTTCCTGGTGGGTTAGGAACATAAAACCTGAACATCTGGACCTGGGTACCAGTCAGCACTGAGACCTCCCACCAGGCTCGTCTGGTCAGTATTAAGACAATAAAGTGGACGTACCACCTGTGTGGCCAGACGATGTGCAGAGCTTTAACGCGTGGTCCCGTTGTAGGCTCCTCGCTGCTTCTCGGGTCAGCTTCAAGGAAGGTCTGACCTGGAACCACATCCTCATCTCCACCTGAATGAAGATCCTCAGACCTGCGAGTATTAAATATTACATTACTGGGTCAATCCCTCAGATATGTGAGTTTGCGTCCCACTAAAGAAGACAAGCTCTTATGAACGTTATCGTTTCATGTCATATTTTTATGTAAAATTAAAAAAAAAAAAAAAACACTTTTCCATGACGGGACCAAACATTTCACAAAGTATAATGAAATTTTGTTTTATTTGCATTTCACACAGGTTATATTTTGAATTCACAACGTTTAAAGGCTCCGACCCCTCAGAAATTATAACAAGTTGATTAATGAGCACAAAAAAAAGAGGAATGTGTGTCAGCAGAAAGGATTCCACGTTGTCTCACCGTGTGATGCAGAGTTGGTGCTGAGTGCCCGATGCACTGATGTCCTCACCAGGAGACAGTCCTGCAGCCCGGCGGAGGAGCTTGTGTTTGGGGAGAAGCCTGCATAAAGAAGCAGAACAACTTGTAGAAATGTGATCACAAAAAACATCTGACACAGACATGACTGGAAATGGAACCCCACCACTGCAAACAACGTCCGGCAAGGCCTGTACAGGGCCAAAGACAAACACGGAAATGAGGACAAGCACTAAGATGAGTAGAAGCATGGAAACAAAGACACACAAGGGGACAAGGAGAGGCACAGAAACAACGGCATGCAAGGCAACAAGGAGAGGCACAGAAACAAAGACATGTAAGGGAACAAGGAGAAGCACAGAAACAAAGACACGCAAGGGGACAAGGAGAGGCAGAGAAACAAAGACATGCAAGGGGACAAGGAGAGGCAGAGAAACAAAGACACGCAAGGGGACAAGGAGAGGCACAGAAACAAAGACACGCAAGAGGACAAGGAGAGGCAGAGAAACAAAGACATGCAAGGGAACAAGGAGAGGCACGGAAATGAGGACAAGCACTAAGACAAGTAGAAGCATGGAAACAAAGAAACACAAGGGGACAAGGAGAGGCACAGAAACAAAGACACGCAAGGGGACAAGGAGAGGCACAGAAACAAAGACACGCAAGGGGACAAGGAGAGGCACGGAAACAAAGACACGCAAGGGGACAAGGAGAGGCACGGAAACAAAGACACGCAAGGGGACAAGGAGAGGCACGGAAACAAAGACACGCAAGGGGACAAGGAGAGGCACGGAAACAAGACATGCATGGGAACAAGGAGAGGCACAAAAACCAAAGACATGCATGGGAACAAAGACATGCAAGGGAACAAGGAGAGGCAAGGAAACAAAGACATGCAAGGGAACAAGGAGAGGCAGGGAAATGAGGACAAGCACTAAGACGAGTAGAGGCACAGAAGCAAAGACATGCCCAGGGACTAGGAGAGGCATGGAAACTAGGACTGCATGGGGACACAGAGAAGCATGGGACAAGGGCTGCGTGGGGACACAGAGAAGCATGGGACAAGGGCTGCGTGGGGACACAGAGAAGCATGGGACAAGGGCTGCGTGGGGACACAGAGAAGCATGGGACAAGGGCTGCGTGGGGACAAGGAGAAGCATGGGACAAGAGCTGCGTGGGGACAAGGAGAAGCATGGGACAAGAGCTGCGTGGGGACAAGGAGAAGCATGGGACAAGAGCTGCGTGGGGACAAGGAGAAGCATGGGACAAGAGCTGCGTGGGGACAAGGAGAAGCATGGAAAGATGCTGATGTCACTGCAGCAGGAATGGGAAACACATTGGAAGTTCTGGCACCGGCTCTGTGGATTTATGAGGGTGGGAGTGCTGCTTGGCAGGAAGCTCACAGGCACTTCACAAAAAAGACGACCACATTCTTCCAGACCAAACCAGTGTTTTTCCTGGTTTTAGCCCATTTACAACAAAGCACAAACACTTGACATCACCGCTGACTGTTTTCCAACAGAAACACCGACGAATTCTCAGCGTGTCACCGTCATGAAAAACACTCTTCCACCTTTATGACATCAAAGTCATCCAGGCTTTGATATGCAATAATTACAAAAAAAAAAAGTTTTTCTTGCCTCTGCGTCTCTGCGCTGAGTGCTTCAAAAGCATCAGAGCGTTTTCTGGACTCCTGGTCTCAGATGAGTTGATTCAAACGCATCAGAGCGTTTTCTGGACTCCTGGTCTCAGATGAGGACGTCTCAGGAGTCCAGAAAACGCTCTGATGCGTTTGAATCAACTCACCAACTCAGCATCTCTGCGCCGCATCCAAGAACACGACACATGGCTTACAGACTTCACAGGGGAGGGAAAAAAGCTGTATATTGGAAACAGATACAGCAGGAGATATAAAGAATGAAACTGTTTTTGTTGCTGTGCATGAACGGCTTCTCAAAACAGAGTCCTGAAAAGAACTAAAAATTGTTTGAAAGATGTCAATTTTCCTGTTCGTAGGTTTTTGTTTTTTTGCTCTCTCCTCCTCTGTCTCCTCACCGGCTGTCAGGCTGAATCAGCCGAGCTCACCTTCTGTGTCTGCGTGCGGCCAGAGCGCTGCGTCATGCCTCCTTCCTTGTTGGGCCGCAGCACTTATCGCTTTGATCTGATAACAGCTTCTGGTGGAGATATAACGGCTCGTCTGCGGAGCAACAATACCGCCCGAGGTGTACAAAACTCAGAATGAAGCACTGGGAGGAGTAATGCTGCTAAAGGATCTATAACGAGCGCTTGTGAAGCGGGACATTAAGACATTACCTTGACAAGCTGATTGATAAAAGTGCCAAAGAGCAAAGCGCGCTGATGGATTTACTACATAAGAGACATGGACTCGGTTTCTTCCTCTCTGACAGTCGGGCGCTTGTGGTTAGATATGACCAATGGTGCTGCCTCCGAGGCCCCTGGGAAAATTTTATTCAATAAGCCATTTTAGAAATTGGATGAAGAGGTTTTGACTAGCAGCAATAAAAACAGGCTTGTATCTACTGGGGGGGCTCCAATTAGCTTATTTATAAATCAACAGCAATTTCTCTGATGACTTTACCTCTGTGCATTTGATTAAATATGAAAGGATGAAGGGGAGAGTCAAAGTCAAAAATCATTTGATCTAATTTCCTTTATTGGCAATAATCACAAGTGTCTCCCGGAGCCGGTAATGAAAAACCGCACGGACATTAAAGGCCACGGCAACACCGAACCGCCCCCCTCGCTAACCTGCTTCATCTGAGCTAAACGCCGAAAAATATACACCGGCTGGAGGAGTCACCACGTCATCATTTTACCCCATTACACACCACACAGAATCATGCCTTCATCAGAGAAATAAGATTACAGTCTGATGACATGAACAGCCAAAGTCGTGACACAACATCTGATTGATCTCAATGATTTTTAAAGTCAGACTGAAAATATCATTCATTTATTTTACAACTAAACAGATTCTCACCAGTTCATAATGATGGTGTGTTTGCAGGAGTTCAGATAAATTACAGTTATACGGAGATTAAAGCAAAAAATATATATATAAATCTTCTGACTGAAAATGTTTTTACAGCCAAATCATAATCTGTTCACCATCTACTGTTTTACAGAAACCCTTTTGTCATTGCAATCTAGAGATTTAAGTAGAGAAGCTTGAATCTTTGACTGGACTGGGTTGCTTGACGTGAGGACGTTTCGCTTCAAATCGCAGAAGCGTCCTCAGCTAAAATTCTTGCTCTGGTAGTCTGACTTCTGTCTTGACTCTTGTAGAGAAGAATAAACAGAAGCCACAAAAGCTGGAGTTTTAAACCTAACCAGACCCCTCCTACAGAGAGGCAGACTGCTATAGGCTAGTGACTAAACAGTAGCTCTAATTAGCACCTATTGTGCTCTAGTTAGCACCCTCCTAATGACAGGGCAGCTGCCCTCCTAATGATGGGACGGACGCCTCTCCTGATGGCTCCCTTGATGACTCTCCTGATGACGTGAATGACTAGAGATTTAAGGTAAAAGCAGGTGGAGACAGTTAAGAAAAGAGCAAATTGTTCTGCTGAACAGATTATATTTCACTCACTAACTGTTGCTGCTCCTTTTCTCACGTAGCATCACATTATAGAAAGACTTTAACCTGCACATTATTTAAATACTTCAGGGAAAAAAAACACTTTAAGAGGACAGCTTTTCTGCAGTTTTTACTTAATTCAACACCAATTAAAATATCAGGCCTACAGCCAGGAGCTGAAATGGGGGGGGGGGGGGGGGGGGGGGGGGGCGCTTTTTGGTGAAAGTGGCCTTATGTCAGCAGGGGGTCCGGGGGCCTACAGCAGTCCCCAGACCAGGGATGCATTCTGGATGGACGCCGACCCCCCCCCCAGTTTAGTTGTTCTACTTAATGTGTGTTGTATTTTGTATTTTCACCTTTTTCTTGCCTTTTACTGAAATGGATATCACAACCGACACGTTTGTTTGATCAGATTATTAACCACAAGAGCTGTAATTATTTTCATATTTTTGGCTTCCCTCATCCTAGCTGACCTGATTTTAAAGCTCGAACCCCAAACAGACCCAGTAATGCTGAGCTTAGACATTACATTAAAAAAAGATAATGGTTCACATCCCATTTTAGTTATGCAGAAAAGTTAAATTAACTAAAGTTATTTTTATATGGCTCATCTTCTTTCCGTCTTTGTGTGGACTCAGCGGAGCTTTGCAATCGTGTGTTTTCAGCCAACTTTCAAGCCTATAAATTCTGTTCAAGCATTTGAAAACAGCACAATGCGCCCCTGTCATTATTGTATGCATCACTTAAGGCTTAAAGCCTTTGAAACAATCCCTGTAAAAGCCTTAACTTTTACAGTCTGCTAATGCTACTATATATGAAATTCAGTGGGAGCAGTGTGAGTTTGGGAGCTCGAATTTTTGCCCCGTTTGTCCCACGCATGCGCAGATGTGATGAGCACTTTGCTTATTCCACTTAGTCCAGAACTATAGTAAAACTATAGTGAAACTCAGAAAGAGTGATTTAAACATGTTAAAATGATCAAAACAACAAGTTGCAATCATTCATTCTTCAAAAAAGAGCTTTAAGAACAATTCACAATGTAGGTTATGGAGATCACACCAATTCATTGTTTATTGAATCTAAAATATTAAAAATTCACGATATGATTACATTTAAAACTGCGCAATTAATGTATAAAGTGATAAATAAGCAACTGCCCCTCAGAATTCAAGAATTTTTTAAGGAGAGAGAGGGAAAATATAATTTAAGGGGCTTGTATCATTTTAAAGTTGCTGGCGTTTGGACGACCACGAAAGGCTTTTGTGTTCTACTTGTGGCCTTAAAATATGGAATAATCTGTTGAAGGAACTCAAGCGATGTCCAAATGTCAATCAGTTTAAACGCCAATATAAGGAAATGATGTTCTCTGAATATGTGAAAATTGTCTAAATTCTCTGAAAATTCAATATATGGTTGAAGGACTATATAGCTGTTGGTTAAAGTAAGGACAATTAAGTTATTAATTTTGGTTTTTGTTTCTGTGTAGGCTCTCAGTTGTCCAGGTGGTTTCCATAGTAGAGAAGCTTGAATCTTCGACTGGACTGGGTTGCTTGACGTGAGGACGTTTCGCTTCAAATCACAGAAGCTTCCTCAGCTAAAATTCTTGCTCTGGTAGTCTGACTTCTGTCTTGACTCTTGTAGAGAAGAACTCACGTCAAGCAACCCAGTCCAGTCGAAGATTCAAGCTTCTCTACTTTGGTTTTTGTTGTTGTTGTTTTTTTTTATATGTGATGTGTGCTGTTATTGGTGTGGATATGATGAGGAATTTGAGTTTATTTTAAGATATCTGTGTTTTGCTGTTCTGCTCATTTTATTGGTTTTGTTGCGATAAGTAAAAGTTGCTGAGGTCAAAGGGGTCGGTGTATATAAGCTTTGCTTCTACCTACACCCTTTCGGCTGCATGGGTTGACTGGCTGAGAAATCAGTTTTGTTTTATTTTATTGCAAAGTGCAGAATAAACTTGAACAAGTACAGCTTAATTATTTCTCTACAAGTGCTGAAAATTCAACAGCGCAGCTGAAGTAATTTCAGGTTGTGACGCTTTCTGCTCTGAACTTAATGACCAAAAACAACATCCGAAGACGGCACTTCTAGAAAAAGCTTGGAACATCTTACAAACTGGATAAAATCATTAACCAGTAAAGATACACAAGTGTTATTTGCAGGCTGACTGCAGATTCCTGGGGGCGGAGTCGGGCCGGGCTCTGGCTGGTTGGCAGGGCTGAGGTGGTCCAGCACTCTGCAGCCTTCAGGGACGAAGCCGTCCTGGCTTTACTTCAGTCAGAGTAAAAGGTTTTAAAGCGCTGAGGTTACCGTCTCAGGGGGCATCACTTCAAAACCATCTCATCAGCATAAAGATGAGAATCACGACCACTTAACAACGCTGATGGGCGGCCGTTCGGTGCAGTGGACGGTCTCGGTGGCAGGAGCCTGAGCCGGTCATTAGAACACATTAGGATCCACATTAGAGTCATTACGAGGTGACCCTTCAGTCACTCCCATCCAGGGCGCTGGCTGCAGCGCGGCCGTCGGACGCCGCGGCCCGGCGAACTCTGGGGGATTTCCTGAGGTGAGTCCTGACTCTGTTGAAGATGTGGAAGGAAAGGCGCGGAGGGACGCTTTGGTGGAGATCGAGCACAGAGTGCTGAAGTGAATGCGCCTGCCTTCATGGTGTCCTTTTGTTTTGGGTTACGGGGCAAAACATAAACTTATGCAACGTGCATATGGTGGGAAAAATGTGACATCAGGCCTGAGCAGATTATTTTCGGTCCAGAGGAGGCGAGGCATCTGTTGTGGATCTGTAATACCCTGAAAAAAAAAAAAAAGCTCTGCGTTCAGTTGGTTTCCTCTAAAGGTGCAGCTGGAAAAAGAAAATCCCAAGCGGCTGCAGGAGAGTGGAATTGAGGGCTACAAAAAACCCCAGTGGGCACAGCAGGGCTGATCCCAAAGTAATCACTAACCAGAGTCAGGTCCATAAGGGCGCCGACACGAGCACAGGTTTGCTGTGGGGTTCTCGTCACAATCTGCACATCGTGCAAGATCACACCAACGTGCAGTGCACATCTCCACTGTCAGCACAGACACAGTCAAACCACAGTTAGTCTGTTTTCTCGCTCAGCCCGCGGCTGAAGACGGCACACGCTCACCGATCTGAACGACCTCAGCCAGAACAGCGCACACACGCCCTCCTCAGCTTCCTGATATTTCTTATCAATTATTGCTGTGACTGGACGATGTGCGTGGAGCGTCACCCTGCCTCTAGTGGAGCGCGGCAGTCGGCAGAGACGGTCTGCTTTTAACTGACTCTCTTCACATCAACACGCACCTTTTGTCTTCACTCACGTTTATTTCACCTGTGTTGAGATTTACGCAGCTATCACCTTAAAGACAAGAAATCCATATTTCTGAATTTCTTTTTCCAAATTTTCCAATTAATCTGCAGATTACATGTGTGTGCCGAACAGGCGGTGGCGGTCCGTACAAATCAGAGATCAACTATGGTTGAATTTGAAATCACTGCCTTATAATCTGGTTTTATTTGTTATGTTAAAGATGTGCACGACTGCATGACGTCTGAAGGCAGATGTCTGTAAATTGTTTGGTGGTAGAACAATCCGGAACATTACCTGAAGTTTGTGTGGAACAGAAGAAGACTAAAATACAGATCTGCATGCGTGGTGCCACGGATACACACCTGACGGCCAAAAACCACCTGAAGATCTTCAACAAACATAAAACCAGTAAAAGAGCAACAGGAGAAGGTGGTAATGAGACAGAAAGCCGCCACAGGTCAGAGGGGTACGGATATTTTGACAAGCAGCGTCCACACATGGACCCCCGACCGGTGACATCACTCCATAAGATAACAAAAGCAGGTTTACACGGCTGGAGCCCTAAACTGAACCTGGACTGACTCTACGAGCTTCTGGTCACAAGGCCGCTTGTCACACTCCGTGACGTGATGTCACAGATACGCTTGCGCAGGTAAGAGCAGATTGCGTGGAGACAACTAACCAATTAACTAACAACTAACCAATTCTGAGAACCTTTGAAGACACTTTAGACATTCTGCACTCAGTTACGCGGCATCAGTGCCAGAGAGAAGTCCAGGTCTCTGTGACGGCCTGAAGAGTTTAAGAACACTTATTTTTCTGGCTGATGTTACGGCTGGACGTTAGCCAGCGTGCGCAGCTAGAGTTCGGTATTAAGGACAAATCACCGATGCTGAGTTTGATCCTTAATTCATCACTATTCATCACAGCTCACTGCCTAAACTTCAAAGAGCCATATGGACCTAATTGTGGTTGTTCCTGGCACACGAGCGAGTGGCGTACCTCCAGCTTTAGCGAGGACGACAGCGAGGCAGCAGGCCGACGCCACCTCACCTACACACAGCGCATTACAGGACGGAGGTGTGACCTCAAGTAACCCAGGAAAATGAAGGTGGCCGGCAGCTGTTTCCATCATCCCCGCCAGCTTAAGTCACAGGAGGCGTGATTAGGATGGCGAGCTGCCGTGTTTTCATCAGGATCCGCTGCTGCCACTTTGAAGTAATCAAAGTGGAGGTTTTAGCGCATCAGGTCTTCAGAGGACGCAGGACCCAGAGGTCAAAGGTCCAAATCCGCCAGAGCGACGACAGTCTGCTGCACATTAAAATGCCATTTGGACAAATGAAGCAGTGAAGGAAAAACAGCGACTCACCAAACTAAATACATCGATAAACCTCCGGGTCCAAAAGTATTTGGGTACAGGCCACATTTACTTTTGACGTCTGTCACAGCACACTGACTCACAAGCTTTTACAGTCAGCATCAAACCTTAAATTCATCAGCGTCACAATGACAGCGTCTGTGCCCCGCCCACTTTTTTAATAGGCCAACTATCTACTGAGCCATTTCATGTCCAGGTTCATCCGTCCTAAACTCATCCAAAAGACGGAGAAAAGAGCTGATTTCTCCTGTGGGACGTCTCGGAGTATAATTAAATCATTCAGATTTAACAACAGGTCGTCTCTTACACTGAGTGAGCGCGCATGAAGGCGTGAGGGGAGCCACCAAGAACGACATTTTACTCTGGTTTTACGTACCCACTTATCTATTATCTTTGATTTAATTTTGTTTAATCTTTGATTTAATCCAATCCACTTTATTTATATAGCACATTTAACAACAAAGATGTTTCCAAAGTGATGCACATAGAATGAACATAATAAGACCCCAATAGTCATGAAATAAATTAAAAATAAGTAAAATAACAATAAAAATAAATAAAACATGCAAAGATGAAAGAAAACTAATAAAATCAACAGATATAAATAAATACAGCATACAAAAGATAAAACCAATAAAATCAACCTGGATAAAAACAGTAAAAATCACAACAATAAAACAGGACCACACAACTCACGCAGTGTTTCTGTGTAGGCTCTCAGTTGTCCAGGTGGTTTCCATAGTAGAGAAGCTTGAATCTTCGACTGGACTGGGTTGCTTGACGCGAGGACGTTGCTGATGACGTGAATGACTCATTACCATGAACAAAAGACTGAAACTGCTTTGACCTGAGTACCCCATTGTAAACAGCGGATAAAGTGTGTCTCAGACCCCCTCCCCGGTTAAGGCTGGGTTTCAAACATTTCACAAAGAATGCCTACTTGACCCCTCTCTCAAACCATTTCTTCTCTCTGGCTAATATTTTAACTTCCTTGTCCTCAAACGTGTGGTTAGTGTCTTTAAGGTGGAGATGAACTGCAGACTGAGGTCCACTGGCGCCCTCTCTGCGGTGCTGGTATAGCCTTTTGTGTAAAGGTTGCTTAGTCTCACCTATGTAGTGTTCGTTACAGTTTTCCTGACATCTGATAGAATACACTACATTGCTCTGTTTGTAACTAGGGATCGTGTCCTTAGGGTGAACTAATTTCTGTCTCAAGGTGTTAACCGGTTTAAAGTAAACTGGGATTTTGTGCTGTTTGAAGATACTCTGTAGTTTTTCCCCTACTCCTGACTAAGCAACCTTTACACAAAAGGCTATACCAGCACCGCAGAGAGGGCGCCAGTGGACCTCAGTCTGCAGTTCATCTCCACCTTAAAGACACTAACCACACGTTTGAAGACAAGGAAGTTAAAATATTAGCCAGAGAGAAGAAATGGTTTGAGAGAGGGGTCAAGGAGGCATTCTTTGTGAAACGTTTGAAACCCAGCCTTAACCGGGGAGGGGGTCTGAGACACGCTTTATCCCCTGTTTACAATGGGGTCCTGTGGTCAAAGCAGTTTCAGTCTTTTGTTCATGGTAATGAGTCATTCACATCATCAGCAGAGTTGTCAGGGGAGGGACAGCTGCCCTGTCATTAGGAGGGTGCTAACTAGAGCACAATAGGTGCTAATTAGAGCTATTGTTTAGTCACTGGCCTATAGCAGTCTGCCTCTCAGTAGGAGGGGTCTGGTTAGGTTTAAAACTCCAGCTTTTGTGACTTCTTGATTATTCTTCTCTACAAGAGTCAAGACAGAAGTCAGACCACCAGAGCAAGAATTTTAGCTGAGGAAGCTTCTGTGATTTGAAGCGAAACGTCCTCGCGTCAAGCAACCCAGTCCAGTCGAAGATTCAAGCTTCTCTACTATGGGAACTCACGCAGTGTTAAAAACCAGAGAATAAAAGTGGGTCTTCAGACGAGACTTAAAACACTCCACTGTGGGGGATGTTTGGACATGGAGGGGCAGAACGTTCCACAGAGGACGCCCTGTCCCCCCTGGTATAAAGTCTTGTCTTAGGCACCACAAACTGGAAATGGTCCTCAGACCTCAGAGCACGCGCCAGAGAGTAAGTCTGTAGGAGGTCAGTGATGTATTGAGGGGCCATTCCATTCAAAGCTTTAAAAAAAACAATAAAATCTTAAAATCAATTCTAAAATTAACAGGATGCCAGTGCAAAGATGCAAGAACTGGGGTTATGTGATCACGCTTCCAAGCCCCTGTTAAAAGTCACGCTGCAGCATTCTGGACTAACTGCAGACGGGAAAGAGCTTGTTGGCTGATGCCAAAATAAAGTGCGTTACAGTCGTCTAGACGACTTGAAATAAAAGAGTGCACAAGTTGTTCACAAAGGTTATAAGATACAAACGGTTTTACCTTTGATAAAGGACAGAGATAATAAAAGCACGATTTCAAAACACCATTAATTTGTTCGTCAAGTTTAAAATCGCCGTCTATGGTGACCCCAAGGCTGGTGACTTTGGGACATACAAAATCCTTGAGAGGTCCCAAGTCAACAAGGGCACTTCCAAATAACATAACCTCTGTCTGGCCCTCATTAAATTTAAAAAAAATTCTGCGATAACCAATCCTTGACGTCACACAGACAGTCGAGTAGGGGTGTCAGGGGGCACAGGCTGTCTTTAGCGATAGGCATGTAGATTTGACAATCATCAGCATAAAAATGGTAGGCCATGTCATGTTTTTTAAAAATTTCTCTGAGTGGGAGGAGATATAGAGCAAAGAGGATGGGTCCCAGGATAGAATCCTGGGGGACTCCACAATGAAGAGGGGCTGAAGACGAGGTGGAGTCCCCCAGCCTAACGGAGAAAGACCTCTCCGACAGGTAGGACCTAAACCACTCCAGAACAGTCCCCCTGACACCCACACAGAATTGTGTGGTCGACTGTGTCAAAAGCTGCAGTGAGCTCTAAAAGCACTAAAACGGCTGAACTGCCAGAATCAGTTGTTAAAAGGAGGTCATTAAAAACCTTTAAAAGTACAGACTCAGTACTGTGAAGTGCTTTGTACTCTGACTGAAACAGATCCAATGTGTTATTTTATATTGTCCTTGTGTTGTGTTTTTAGTAATACTGGAAAGCACTTTGGTCAAACTTTGGGCTGTGGAAAGGGCTATATTAAAAAAGATGACTGATTGATTGATTGATATGCGTATCTGCATTACTTTTTGCAGATATAAAAACTTATTTTAATGAATAAACAATGCAGAGAAAAGCTTTTGCTGTTAGCAATTGTGTCATCACAGTTTGTCCAGCAGAAGGCACTCGAACAGTATTGTTTACAATGCTGTCAAGCATGGCTGGGACCCCTATTGCCCTTAGCTACAAGAAAGAGGCAAAGCAACTGGTTGCCATTCAACTGTAAATCATCAATAATTATTTGGGTGAATAATCAATATGGGTGAATAATCATTCACCCATATTGGCTTCTCTTCATTGGCTTCCTGTTAATTCCAGAATAGAATTTAAAATTCTTCTTCTTACTTCAAAGGTTTTGAATAATCAGGTCCCATCTTATCTTAGGGACCTCATAGTACCATATCACCCCAATAGAGCGCTTCGCTCTCAGACTGCAGGCTTACTTGTAGTTCCTAGGGTTTGTAAGAGTAGAATGGGAGGCAGAGCCTTCAGCTTTCAGGCTCCTCTCCTCTGGAACCAGCTCCCAATTCGGATTAGGGAGACAGACACCCTCTCTACTTTTAAGATTAGGCTTAAAACTTTCCTTTTTGCTAAAGCTTATCGTTAGGGCTGGATCAGGTGATCCTGAACCATCCCTTAGTTATGCTGCTATAGACTTAGACTGCTGGGGGGTTCCCATGATGCACTGAGTGTTTCTTTTTATTCACCTCTTTTTGCTCTGTATGCACCACTCTGCATTTAATCATTGGTGATTGATCTCTGCTGTCTTCCACAGCATGTCTTTTTCCTGATTCTCGCCCCTCAGCCCCAACCAGTCCCAGCAGAAGATTGCCCCTCCCTGAGCCTGGTTCTGCTGGAGGTTTCTTCCTGTTAAAAGGGAGTTTTTCCTTCCCACTGTCGCCAAGTGCTTGATTTGGCGCTATATAAATAAAATTGATTTGATTTATTTACTTGTCATAAGTGGTTTGATACCAAAATGTTATGAATCACACACACACACACACATATATATATACATATATACATATACATATTCAAAGGATTCAAAAGAATTTTATTGTCATATGCACAAAGGAACATGTTCCCTGCACAATGAAATGTGTTTACTGCATTTAACCCATCCTAATTGCCAGTTAGGAGCAGAAGTCGCCTTTAGGCGCCCGGGGACCAGCTCCAGATGTATGTCCTGCCTTAGGTCAACAGCAGGGCTGAGCAAACCATGACTGGCCTCATGACGACAGACGACACACACAAACAACACACATAAGCCAGCCCGGTACATGAACACATATAAAAAGCACACACAAGGTAAAACTTGGGAAAGAAAAACCTGCATTGCTGCTGCATTGAATCATGCAGCAGCAATGCAGGAAAAAACCCATAAGCACAATGAACAATGATCACACACAACAACAGGATGAGAGATGATATATACATATACATACTGTATTTTTCGGACTATAAGTCGCACTTTTTTACATGTTTTGGCCAGGGGTGCGACCTATACTCCAGAGCGACTTATAAATGAAAAAATATACCAGTAGATTCTCCTTTAATTTACCATAATAAAAAAATTTTACGTGACAGAGTCGCTCTATGTTTTAAAATGGCCACCGGAAATGGAAACGCAATGCATCAGACGGTATGGCGGCCGCCCTATAGGTCACGTTGGTCACGATAACCAATCAGAGAAAAGAACATCGGACGCGTATTCCTCACTTCACCCAGGCCCACCTGACACAGACAATGATTGTGAAACAGCGTGTGAAGCAGATGAACACGGTGCTTGCTATTATTCCTGGAGGGTTAACAAAACAGCTTCAACCCTTGGATATCAGTGTGAGCAGAGTGTTTACGTTGACGCTGAGAGCTGCGTGGGAACACTGGGTGAGCGACGGCGGAGGTTTAGCGTCTGCACTTGGAAGGAGCTGGCGTCGACACCATGGGGAGGTCACGAGCTGTGCAGCTAGATGCTGCACGAACATCGGCAGCAGACACCTGGTGTGTACTATGGTCCACAGCGGGTAATGTGTCAGAAAAGAACCGTTCAGCGATGGTGCGGGTTATGGTTCAGTTGCAGAACCACATTCATGTATTCTGTCGAATAAATCTTCTCAACTCAAGGTGGCGCCATTTCTTCCTTTTGGCATCACAATATTATCATCTGAACTTTTCATGTTAACGTACCTGTATGTCCATGTGACTTATAGTCCAGTGCAACTTATTCATGGTTTATTTTTCTTTATAATAGATATAGATAGATATAGTGGCTGGTGCGACTTAAGAGTCCGGAAAATACGGTATATATATATATATATATATATATATATACACACACACACACACACACTACCAGTCACAAGTTTGGACACACTTTCCTGTGAAATTCTTTCCTGCTGCTTTCATGTTTTTAATTAGTTCTCAGGGCAACTTAGCAGCAACTTATCACACATGGCAACAAAAAAAAAGAACCTTGTGCAGATGTGCAGCCTGTAATTCAGAAACCCTTCACTGACATCAGTCTGGACAGCAGCCCAACGTGAACTCTGCTGAGGTTTTATTCATAAAGGTGAATCCAGCAGGTTTTACAGCTGGTGGGGATAATGACCTTTGACCTCTTCACAGTCTTCATTGTGCAGCACAGACGTGCAGCTACCTCTGAACGTGAGGAGGAGAACTTTTCAAAGCGGATATCCTGCCATCTGCTCCCAAACGCCTCATTCCAGCACTCAAACGCACCACGACCTGAGCCGACTGACACATCAGCCACATCAGGGACTTTCAGACGCCGCCAGAGAAACAACCTTTTCCCAATCAACTTAAAAGCAGATTCAACTGTCTGCTGCCACTTACACACTTAATGAGAAGCAGCCCCCCAGCCCCCCCACCACCACCCGATGGGAGGGCTAAAAATAAAAGGATACACACTGCGCTCAAACCTGCGTCTGGTTTCCGCACACAGCACGTGCAGCGCACACCCGTCCATAAATTAAACTGGCGTATTGATCATAATGTGCGCCTGCAGCAGAGACCATCAGACCGCTTACCGACAACACATTAAAAAAAATACGCAACCAGTAAAAAAAAGAAAATAGTCAAAGACTCTCTGACAGCACAGGTCTGTGGTCTGAGGATGGATGGGAACCCGTCACCAAGGGTCCAGGTAAAGAGTTTAGTACTTTGAATAATCCTACAAAACCAGCTGTGCACACAGAGAGCACACACCTTCAAAGACAAACAGGTTGATGTGTTGGAATGATTGCGTATTTACTTACTAACGCAGCTTTATTAACACAGTGGATCCGGGTTCACACTAAAGGTCACGCAATGATCGTCTTTAACGGGACCTGACCCACTGAAACACAAAAAAACCAAACATTTAAGGTAAAAGCAAACAAGATCAAAGGTGTTCAAAGAGCACAGCGAAGCCCCACCCACATTTCAAAGTATCAGACATGCAGAGAAAAAAAGGTATCAAGAAAATATCCGAACTCATTTAAATAAAACCGGACATTTTCCTGTCAATCAGCAGGGAGCCAGCTGGACCAAAATCAAATCCCTTCAAGACCAGACTGATCACAAGAGCAAGCAGAGTCCACATTCAGATTCAGATCCTGATCAGCTGCACGACTCCAGTTCTCCATCTTCATATGTGGGATTATTCCACCAGGTTTCATGAAGATCAACAGAAACGTTTCTGAGCAAGTTAAGTCAAGTCTGGGAGCATGTGCTGGTGCTGTGTTTTACCACATCCACAATACCAAGGGACCACCTCGAGTCCTGGATGGCAACCGCCAGGGCAAACAACCAGTCCAATCTATCTGCTGTAGCCAGGTGAAACGTGGACGTCCCCTCGGTCTTCTCCAGCCACTGGGGACACTCAGGCTAGCTGGATCATACATGGAGAAACGGGTCACATGACCCTAAAATGTCGAAGCTGATGCTCCCTCACAATGTGAGTGATCCTCCTCCTCTTAGTGACCACTCGTTTGATACAAAACCACTCCAGCAGTCCCTACGGATCGTTTGGAGACACCGAGTACCAAGACATGCAGCCATCATCTTAGGTCACTGGGTAATGTCCAAGTCTCACAACCACACAGTAAGACAGGCAGCACCAGGACCACGTTCAAAAAGACTCGAACCTTCAATCATCTGCAAAGATATTAACATCTGAGCAAAAATACCACCCCAAAAAAATGCATCTGTTTTTGTTTAATGATATCCAGATTATTTGCAGCTAAATGGCGCTGATCATATGACCTCCTTTGGTGGAGGTAAACCTGAAGAGCTGGTGGTGTGGAAGAACATGGTGCCTGGTCAGGGATCGGTGGCAGCGAGCTGCACAGCGCCGGCCTCTCGCCCAGAGTCATTTTCAGCTCATTTTCAGATGGTAATTTGCTTGATCCAAAGCAAACTCACAGAGTGTAAGTAACCGATTATATGCATGGCCGACAATCCCCTGACACGCCCACGGGCCGTCCCCAGACCCAGCCTGCGCAGCGCTTTGAAAACACACAGCACTGGGGAGGTGGGCCAGATTTCTCCACAAAGGTATTTATGTCACACATCGTCCTGAGCTGAGGTGAATCCAAGAACGACCACCGGCTCGGCCCAAGAGAAACCCACCGGGAACCCCTCTCTCACCCCACCCCCTGCCACACCCAAAACAAAGTCATGTTTTGTTTTTAAAGAGTCGCGGCTCTGAGTGCAGCAAGGGCTCATTGTGGTCATCGCGGCTATCTATCAATCGCCTTTTGATGGGCGGATTTTTGTAATTTAATAGTGATTGACTTGAGCCAGCAGAAACCTGCGCGGGACAAAAGCCGTCACATTCATCACTGCTGAGCAGCGGGACGGGGATGTCTCTGAGGACCGTGAGTCTGGACAACTCAGACTCTGAGGGTGAAATCAGAACAATGCTGACCGTGTGATCAGCAGGTGCTGAATTCTGGCACCTGCTCTTGACGGGTTTATGGCTTTGTTCGTTTTGGTCGTCAGGTGTTGAAAGACTGATGCTGATTAAATTAATCACGATTCAGGTTTTGCTGCTTCATTTGTGCACAAAACTGCAACTTTAAGAACTCTGAGGATGACGGATGAACATCTGCTCGCTTCTCACGTTCACCCATGGTAGATGGGCCGGGACGGGATCGGGGGGGATAATTTATTTAAAAAAAAAAAAAAACAAAAAAAAAAACAGGCCACAGTGGCTCACGTTTTCTAAAGTGTAAGTTAAAAGTTTTTTGTTATGTTTTTTTTTTTTTTTTTTTTTTTTTTTTTACTTGTTTGGGAGGTCCTGCACCTGCTATACAAAATAAATAAATCACACGTTTGTTCTTAATAATAATTAATAATGTTCGGACACCTCGCTTGAGAGGTGTTGCGGGCAAGTCCCATCGGGAGGAGGCCCCGGGGAAGACCCAGGACACGCTGGAGGGACTACGTCTCTCGGCTGGCTTGGGAACACCTCGGGGTTCCCCCGGAGGAGGTGTGTGTGGATCGGGAGGTC
Organism: Thalassophryne amazonica; assembly: GCF_902500255.1. Taxonomy (NCBI): domain Eukaryota; kingdom Metazoa; phylum Chordata; class Actinopteri; order Batrachoidiformes; family Batrachoididae; genus Thalassophryne; species Thalassophryne amazonica. The sequence continues at coordinate 4,739,737 of NC_047116.1, read as the reverse complement.
TGGGTGGCTTTGCTTGAGCTGGTGCCCCCACGACCTGACTCCAGATAAAGCGGAAGAAACTGGATGGATGGATGGATGGATAATTAATAATATTTATAAGGGCCTTTCCCAGGGATCAACACACAAAACAAACCAATACACGATAACGCACAAAAATATCCCAATTCATTAAAAAATATTAAATGGATGCATTTTTAATGTAGCGTTTTCAACGGTGCGATCCATCTTCATCAACAACATCTAGCATGTTCATCATTTTATTTTTGGAATTTAAAAGTCCTTGTATTAAGTAACAGCATAGGCTGTGGTGTGTACATGTGCTACACTGAGTTCCAGTCCATTGTCAAACTCACTACCAAGGAAACCGCGTTAAAAAGTGAGTTCCACATACAGAAAAAAAGTGTAACATGTTTTTTTTCCTCCCTCTTCCAGAGTCTTAAAAAAAATAAAAAAAGAAAGTGCAAATTACACTTCGGTGTGACTTATAGGAAGTCCGTTCTGCATCTCACCTGTTTTCATTTGGGGTCACCACAGCAGACCAGAGGCGGAGCTGCAGGTTGACTTGGCACAAGTTTTACAGCGGATGCCTTTCCTGACTGATGCCACTCCACATTGGATACTGGAGAATGGACAGGGGCGGGATTTGAACCAGGAACCTTCTGCACTGGAAACAAGCACACTTAACTGCTTGGCCAAATACGGTACATGTAACTCCAGACCACATGTGAAGAGAAAATGAAGAAGTGCCTGCTTTGGCTAAATTCATTCAAAATCCTTTCTGCTGGGTTGTGTGTAGGTGTGACTAGTTGTGTCATTCTTACAATGCAGTCACTGTGAAACAATCAAAAAATAAGTTTATTTCTCTGATTCAGTACATTTCTGAGCAACAACCACACCTGCTCCTAATGCATTATCTGTTCAGCATCTACTAAGTGTCCAGCAGGGGGCAGACAGCTCTGCGGGATACAACAGGGGCAAAAAAAAAAAAAAAAAATCTGCTTTTTGTTCATTTGTTCATCTGTTCACTCACTGCATTTTACAGCTTTTCCACAGCCCAGGAATAATAAACCAGTTTGCACTAAATGTTTCGCACAAACTGAGTCCAGCCTGGAACAAAATCCATTTAGTCTCCAAGCTTCCTGCTGATGTTCAGCTGCTATGGAACAAAGAAAAATGAAGCACTGTCACATTTTGTTTCTGTTCTGATTCAATTTCACACATTCTGCTACAAGCAAACCGATCGGCGGAAACATGGTGTCACATGACTGACATCAGCAATGTGACATAATTAATAACAAAATGCCAACCAGCTGACATTAGAATCTGTCCCTCTAACGTGTCTCCTGACAAACTCCAGCTGAGGCTTCACGTGTCTTTTTTTTTTTTTTTTTTTTTTTTTTTTTTTTTTTAAATCAGACTTGGTGTTCCTTCACAATCACACTGTGACTTTAATTTATATTTTGGATGTTTTTAGAATAACAATAACGTGATCTGTTAGTATTTTGCACGCTGGATCAGCCTACACAGGTTCACCTCCTCAGACAGACAGAACCTGGGTCAGAACAAGAGAGACTCCTCCTCACAGAAAGGACCAGATCACATGACCAAACTGTATGTAAATGTCATGTCTTCTTTTTAACAGTCTTTTTCTGTTGCACTTCACTGTGACTGATGAAGCAGAGAAGCTTCTCCAAACACAAGCCACTGAAGCTTCAGCAGTGTCTTGGTGTCTTCCCTCACTTGTCTCCTTCCGACGTGCTAAATGTGAAGACACATTTAGCACGTCGTGATCTTTTTCTTATCGACTGATTTAATCGAACTCAGATGTTCAGAAAATTGGAAATGTCCTTATATCGTCTTCAGACGGCGCTGACGGCTATAAAAGTGATGATGTACATGTGTTACGGTGGTGCATTTATTATTAGCTATTAAGTATTTAGTTTCTTCCTCTTTCGACTGCTCCCATTAGGGGGCGCCACAGCAGTCTTCCAGATGATGCCAAAGATATTCAGTTTACTGCCAAACATTGTTCACAGTTTCAGTACTCTGGCAAAATAATTTGCTTCGGGACAAATAAAGTTATTCTCAGTCTTAAACAGTAAAACTGTTAGTTTAAAGTTAAAATCGAAGAACTTGGATTTATTACTTATTAATTAAGTTAAAATCGAAGAACTTGGATTTATTACTTATTAATTAAGTTAAAATCGAAGAACTTGGATTTATTACTTATCTTTGTAATTACTCAACATGACTAGTCGATTATCAAAATAGTTGTCCACTAATCAGTTCATGGCTGCAGCTCTTGTTTTTAATCATGTCAGAGATTTGTTTTCACATACTTCTTGAAAGCGTCCTTCTTTTGGCTGTTAACGTCACCACACTACTTGATTTGGCACAAGTTTTACACCAGAAGTTCTTCCAGATATGCAAGGAGGCAGAGGCATAGGTGGCCTTGAACCCATGACCTTCTAACTGTAAGGCACGAAGGCTAACCACAGCACCACCGTGGTGTCTAACACATTCACAAAATAAAATCCGACATGAATATGAGCAGTTTTTATAGATATTACACAGATAACTGTTTAAAGGGTAAACTGGAGTAAACAGCATTTAAAATGTTGCTTAAACACAACAGTCACAGCGACGAAAACTCAAACATGTAACAGACACGCACACACACGCTTGCACAAAAACACGACAGGCACAGACGCACATATACATGACTGCAGGCGGATCCTCGGGGGGGGGGGGGGGGGGGGTTCTACAATAATTAGCGCTAAAACCACAGTGAGTTCAGAACAATCCGACTGAGCTGAAACCTTCACACTCAAAGTAGAAACAAATGAAAGAAAAGCAGAACACAAATAATGAGAAACATCTCTGCGTTTCTTCATTTATATTGAAGGAGTACTGCGCGTCCACTACACCAAAATTTGATGTTCACAATGTGGCTTTTTCTCCCCTTTCTTTCCAAAACCCAATGCAGATCCAGTTCTAAAGCAGGATTCTGACGAGGGCCTCCCAGTTTTATCAATAAGCCCCAGGAGAAATAAAGTGGCATTTTTTGCTGTTTCAAAGCTAATATTCTAATCCCAAATGTCTCATGTTGTCACTTTCATGTGAAGAAAAGCCTGCTGTTAATTTGGACTCTAATAGGAACCAGAAAGTCTGCGCAAAGCGGGCCGCCCTGCAGCAGAACAATAAAAAGTGAAGCAGCACCTCAGTGAACCGAGACGGCAGTTTATAAAGTCTGATCTGGATCCAGTGCACAAGGACACTTTCAGCGCACAGAGCTGTGTTTACATACAGAGCTGTAACAGAGGTCAGAGGTCAGACGTAACCTGATTTAAAACATTAGAAAAACAGTGATTACCCCCTTAACGCAGAGAGGATATGGAATAATGTGCTTGTACTTTACTGTGGATGATTCGAGGTCAAAGTTCAAAGCCACAAAAATTACAACTCATTGAGGCTAAAACAGTAAAACAGCTTGGAGGAGGAGGAACAGGCCAAAATACTGAGAGGTCCTTTAAAACAACAACAACAACAAAAAAAAACAACAGTCATTTCTCTGTTTTAAGTTCATTTGTATTTTTTTGGTGCTCACTCCTGCAAACGGGCCTAAAACCAACCAGAACCAAGCTGCTGATCTGAACTCAGCCTTCAGAGAGGCTGAAGCTATAATTTATCATTTCTGTGATTTGATGACAGCAGTGTGGCTTAGTGGTTTGCACTGTTGCCTCACAGCAAGAAGATCATTCGTTCAATTCCCACCTGTGGCCTTTCTATGTGGAGTTTGCATGTTCTCCCCGTGTTTGCATGAGTTCGCTCCGGGTGCTCCAGCTTCCTCCAGCTTCCTCCAGCATCCAAAGACATGCAGGTTAGATGGACTGGAAACTTTAAATTGTCTGTGACCCTGTGACAGACTGGCGTCCTGTCACAAAAAAAGGGTCACATTGTTTTGTTGTGGAGCCCAAGCCATGTTTAGAACCCCCCCCCCCCACACAGATTTCTGAAAGTCAAGGGAAAGGTCAAAGGCCCGGCCCACAATTTTCCCACTGTTTGGTCAAGGCCCAACATCTGACACATTTTTCACAGAATAGAAGTTCAGGATTCGTGGATTATTAAAACACTCTTGGACTTTGAACTCTGAGTGGGATTCAGACTGCAAGCCGGTGCTGTCAGTAACCAGTGGGCTGTTTATCCCTGAAAACACAGGATCACAACACTGACCTGGTGACCTCGGGGAACTGGATGGGGTAGTGCAGGACCTGGCACTTTGGGCGGATCAGCTGGTCCAGGTCTTTGGGCCGGTGGTCGGGAATCTTCTTCATAAAGGTCTTGATGGAGGACAGGAAGGAGTCCATGTTGAAACGGGAGTTGAACAAAACCACATCTGCCACCAGGCTGTTGGGGGGGGGGGGGGGGGGGGGGGTGTAAACATGAAACAGTGAACATCTGCTGATTTGACTTTAAATTCACATTTTGGGATTTTTTGATGATTAAATCAATCATTTGTCAACTATAATGACTTTTTTATGGTTTTCTTAGATTAACTGGAAGGAAAACAAAAAAAGAATCCAAACTTGTGAGTTTCACAGGTCCAGATTTTGAACAGCACAGAAACCTTCATGACTTCACTTAAACTAAAAAAAAAAAAAAAAAAAAAAAAAAAAGAATGAACAGTGACTTCCTTTTCACCAATACTGAAATTCTGATTTAATTTACAGCTTAAGAATATAAATTAATTAATAATTAGCTGAACTTGAACTCATCATGGTTTGACTAATGATGACAAACATAAAATTATTATCAGTGCTTTAATTACTCATGTGTCCACTTACAGAGGCTGCAAGAAAAAAAAAAAGAAACTTTATAAAGAACGTAGAATAAACACCTGGATTTATTTAATCAAAACCCGTCCCGGACTCAAGAACCAGTTCCGCACAAAGTCCCATCTGAACAGGTTTTATAAGTTTGTTCAGGGACATGGCAGTCACATGACCTGGGCCCAGAGTGCGTGGTTGGACTTCAGATAGCGGCGTGTCGGTGCCGATCAGCGGCCGTTCTGGCGATGTGCTGCTTCAGGATTCAAATCAGCAAAGTGATCTGGCTGGAATCCAATCAGACGTCTCTTAATGATCCGCCGGTTTGGAGAGGCAGATTATTTAATGCTGCCATATCTAGCCGGCTTAACGACGTTAGCGTCGATGGAGTGGGCTGCGCACAGCTGACTTATTGACATGTTGTCCCACGCAGATCAACAACAATCAGTTTTCTTTGAGAGAGCCTCACTTTACCGTTAGCCGCCTGATTTATCACAACGCTGTCGCTCAACAAGACTGACTTCAATTAGACAGACGGCACAGCGCAGGAACGAGCTCGTTAACCAATCACATGCCCCCTGACACGCTCATTAAGACAAACCGTTACAGCAGAGCGCTTCTGTTTTTTTTACTCTGTGTACAGACAGACGGTAATGATGCAGGCGCTCAGCGTTCAGTGCTGACCGTATAAATCACACCGATCACAATAACACCATCAAAATTCACATGACAACACCTGAAGGATCACAATCAGTTTAACACACACACACACACACACACACACGGTGAACTTTGTCATGGTTATTCCTCCAATAATTAAATTAGATATTTTCTGAGTCATGAAATTTAAATGATTACAGAAGTCTGACACTTTAAGAGGCCTTGGTATTTGTTAAGGCAACAACTCAAAACTTTTTGTCTATGTAATATCTCATGTCTGCCAACTGCTGGACAGTCAGTGGATGCTGGCTTGATGACGGATTAGGATCAGGTGTGGCAGCCACTCCATTTTCACAGCGGTTAGCACCAAGGGTCATGTCTCTGGGTCCTCTAACTTTGAGGTCAGGAGACGTCTGGAAAGGTCACTGGACAGAGATGTTTGGTGATGCTCATATCTCAACAGGGTCCCGGTGCTTCCCAACTTCCCAACTGTACAGTTGAACTCTAACCAGTGACCAAAGGTGAAAACTGGATGTCTTTGGTACCAGGTCTCCTTGAAGGATCCTTTGGGACCGCTGGAATGACTGTGTCAAACAAAACATGTGTTCCATCTTCACCCATGGTCATGAGATTTAGGTAATGACCGGTCACTGATACAAGCGGCGGAAATGAGATTCCTCAGTCAGGTATCTGGGCTTAACATCAGGACCAGGGTGAGAAGTTTGGATACCTGAAAGGGACTCTGAGTAGAGCTGCTGCTTCTTTGCATCAAAAGAAGGTACACAGGGTGGTTCAGGTGTACGCGGTGAGGATGCCCCTCAGTGGTCTCCCTCGGGAGGTCTTTGAGGCACATCCAACTGGGGGGGCCCAGGGAAGGCCCAGGGCACGCTGGAGGGATTATATTATATTTCTCAACCGGCTTGGGGATCATCCAGGAAGAGTTAAAGGACTTGGCTAAAGATAGGGAAGTGTGGGATGAGCTGCTTAGCCTGTGGCCACCGTTATATGGACCCAGACAAGCAGCAGAAAATGAATGAAAACATGCGTATTTCTAAGCATGATCCAGCAGGACACCAGCGACAGGACAAGACCAAGGCCACACTTCACCTGGCTCCAGCTGACAGATGGTTACTTTCCAGTTGTCTTGCTGGGTGGTTGCCATCCAGGACCCAATGGGGTTCCATAGTGTGGCTGATGCACCAGCGCCACCCCCCCGAAACTGATCTGTCCTGAGAAATAGAACTTTGTCACTGTACTGTTACGGTCACGTTGTAAATCTTGCATGGTCACAAATCCACACAACCCTGCAGAAAGGATTCCGTGTGAACGTGGCCAAAGCAGAACCTTCTTATGTCTCATTCACAGAGCTGAAACAACTAATCAAATTAATCGATTAAAATCGATTATTAAAATAGTTGTCAACTAATTTAGTCATCGATTAGTTGCTAAATAACTTTGTTTTATCGCAAATGTTTCGTTTCTTCCATATAACTGAGCTTTGCTTTGAATCTTGAACCAATGAAGGAGTGCTTCAAGATGCTGCTTCGTTGGTTTCATTTGTTTTATTTCGCTTTATCTTAATTTTTCTCCACTAAAACCCTAAACAGCACATGTTTGTGAGGAATATTTATGGTCTTAGTTATAGTTATGGTCTTATGAAACAGTTGATAGATGTATTTTATGCTAACTTCGATGCTAACGCGTTAGCATATCTATGGCGTCTTCAATGTTAAAGTTAGCATTAAGCTGCTGGCATTTCAGCATGTTTGTGCATGTTTTCTGTATAATAATTAATTAGGGTGACCAGATTATTGGGTTAAAATTGTGTCATTAATATTTGTAAATGCACACAGGGTGATCTACAAATAATCATTGATTTGCAAATGTGTTCAGATATCCACAAATGCAAATTTCATATTTGTAACTTGTAAACTGGTCTTTGCAAATCATGTATTTGCAAATATAAAACTTAATTTGTAAAAAAAAAAAAAAAAAAAAAATACATTTGTAAAACTGGAAATTGTATTTGTGAATTGAGTTTCAGCATTTGTGGATCACCAATTACACGCATTCATCGCTTTCCTCTGCGACGTCATTTTGAGACATTCTTTTCACGAAATCCACACAGATCCACAAACAAATGCCGACTGATTCTCAAATACACACTCACACACACTGGATATTCACTAGATGGCAGTGTGGTTCCATTCATTGATGTGGCAAACAAACTATATGCTCCCGGATGACACTTTAATCGTGATCGTTACGAGTTTTTAAAATGCTCATCGCAAAGCGTTCTTTTTTTACGACATCATGCAAGTTTTGTAAGTCCGCGGACACTGATCTGTGTAGATACAAATCAGTTTCCTCGGATCCACGGAGCCTGGCTGTTGCGACAGTTGTAAAGCGGGACTGGTTGCTGCGGTGACACTGTGTGGTTCCTGTGCAAAGCTTAGCTAAATGTAGCATGTGTACATCGCAAACTTTTAGAACTTTCAAGTTTTTAAAAGAAGTTTGCAGCATGTCTGTGTCACGGAGCACGCACAGGCGCAATGCTGTTTAATACGCTTATTTGAACCACTGCGTTAAAGAGTACAACACTAACACCCCCGCCCCCCCTCCCCATGATGAAATCTGCGGACACATCATAATTTTAAAAAATAACTGACCTTGCAGACAATATCACCACATACATACCCATCCATCAGACGCCTCCATTACGGTAATGTGAAATGATTTATTCTTCTCTCACCCGGGAGCATATAGTTTCAGCCACATCAATGAATGGAACCACACTGCCATCTAGTGGATATCCAGTGTGCGTGTGTATTTGTGAATCAGTCGGCATTTGTTTGTGGATCTGTGTTCGCGAAAAGAATGTCTCAAAATGACATCGCAGAGGAAAGCGATGAATGCGTGTAATTGGTGATCCACAAATGCTGAAACTCAATTCACAAATACAATTTCCAGTTTTACAAATGTAATTTTTTTTTTTTTTTTTACAAATTAAGTTTTATATTTGCAAATACAACATTATTTGCAAAGACCAATTTACAAGTTACAAATATGAAATTTGCATTTGTGGATATCTGAACACATTTGCAAATCAATGATTATTTGTAGATCACCCTGTGTGCATTTACAAATATTAATGAGACAATTTTAACCCCATACCAGATGTCCCACTTTGTGCCACCAATTGAGATGGTTTCCAGTGTTGTTATTGACTGTCAGGCTTCAGTGTTGAAATGCGTGTTTTAAAAATGTGTGTTTTAAACAACACATTTCAAAACTGAAGCCTGACTGTCAATAACAACACTGGAAACCATCTCAATTTGGGAAACAATGTGGGACATCTGGTCACCCAATAATTAATGGCTCAGCGTTTGTTGTTGTAAAAGAGTCAAATGTATTACAAATTATAATATTTTAAAATTTATTTTTATTTATATATTAATAATAATAGCAACACTAATAATAGTAATAATGACTAATAATGCTACAATATAATTTTAGAGAAAGAGACATGAGTCACATGTGTCATTGTGAAATGACCACATAGTTTACAAGTTATACAGAGAATGTTGCACATATAATGAGTCAGGCTACAGTTTTTGATTTATGTTTTATGGTTAACTGGTTATGCTAATTGCTCATTTGCAGCAACAAAAACACCTCTTTTTTTCACCATATATTTTATAACATTTATATGTTTCAATGTTGTTTTATGGCAACTCAGCACTTTGATAAAGCAATGTCATTTGAAATAATTATTTTTGTTCTTTATTATAAACTGGCGTCCTGTCATGGGTGTACCCCACCTCACGCTCTATGACTGCTGGAATAGGCTCCAGCCCCCCACGACCCTTAATTGGACTAAGCGGTAGAAGATGAATGAATGAATGAATTATAAACTGTTTTATTCTTTATTATTTTATATTTCAACAGCCAAGTGACATTTGACGATTTGTTGATTTTCAAGTATTTTAAGTTTTCAGATAATGTTCTGTTGTTAATTAAAGTGATGGAAGGAGAGAAAAATTGTTTCCCTGGCACATTTTAAAAAATTCCCCTCTAATCCGATTAATCGATTAATCGTGTCGAAACCCCATCAGATTCATCGATGATCTAAATAATCGTTTGTTGCAGCCCTACTCATTCAACGTGTGTGGTTGAAGTTGCACATAGCATGAATTTCTAGAGCCTTGGTCGGGTGACCAGGTCTACTGTGGCTCACCTCATCAATCAGCAAGTTCAATCAGATCAGAACGGCTGTAAAATGTTAGATTCTTTATATAACCTGTTTTTAAAAAGCTTTCATTATCATAAGTCCAGTAGGGAGTTACAGATCTGACCTGGTCCAACTGAGAACGACTGTCTCGGCCTACCTGATACCAGTCTGACCTCACATCTTCAGACTGAAGCTCAAACATGTAAAACAGATTTTAGTGCTCTTCTCTGGTTCAGTCCTTACCATGAGAGGACCTGGTTATAGCCGTACTGGAAGTCCCGTTCCTGGTCTTTCTGTACAGGATAAATCAGCTGGTTCTCGTGGAAGTAGAGGACCTTCTTGAGCAGGGCCAGGTCTGGCCGCAGAGCCACCAGCTCGCACAGGTTGAGCACAGAGCTGGTAAACAGAACCCTGCAGATGGAAGAACACGGTCGACTTCAATGGAAGGAAAATTAACAGCAGACACCGTTCATACACAAGCCAAAACCTGAACCACATCTGAGACCATCATGGAGGTCCATGGGAGAGTACGAGGCTGTGTGCAGGTCCAAGTACACTCCACAACGCAGGGATACACAAAAAACTGATACCAGGTGAAACGATTGGAAAAAGTAACTTCTGACTTTTATGATTTATTGTTGAGTTTCTAGAATGTCAGGAAAAAAAAGCCATAAAAGTTAAATCCATCACTTATAACAAGTTTTAAAAAAAAAAAAAAAAAAAAAAACACACTGTGGCTTGTTGTTGTCTGTTTGGACGCCTGCCATCGGGCGGTCCTCTGGTGATGTGGCTGTGCTGAGGCACCGGGGCCTGATCCCAGACTTGACTTTATTACTTGGTGTCAAAGATCCTCAGTCAGGAGATATCTGGAAATTTTCTGTGCAGCAACCGGACTTCTTCTTGGTTTTCGTAATGTTTCAACAGCCACCCAAATGAATTCTGCAGTTTCTAAGCTGGATTCACAAAAGTGGATTGCCACCTTTTTTTGCACAGTTTATTTGAATTAGCAGCAACAACTTTAAGACGAAGAAGACGTCTGAGATGGTAACTTCCCAATTATTGACTGGAACAACAATCCTAAAACCAAAGAGCATTCAGCTGACCAGTTTCTCAAACTCTGCAAGTTTGAATGTCGATAAAGTCACTTTCCAAATAAGATAAAAAACAAAAATACTATATCTGGTGTAAATGGCCATTTAACCCAGATTATTCTTTCCAGTTAAAAGTTAAAGTAGTGAGATAAAAAAAAAAAAACCCTAAACATAACCAACCATTGAAACAGTCAGTCAATCGATCTGGTGTAGAACCAGAGACGGGGGTGGAGCCAGAACACTTCACAGATATACAGTGTAAGACAAAGTTGTTGTTGTTGTTTTTGGAATACGTTTTTACTAATCTTTCTTAAAATGCTGGGCATGTTCTATGATCTGGGTAAATGGGCTGAGCCAGTAAACTGCAAAGTAACTGTTTAACGGAGTGGAACGATAAATCTCTTATCATGATAATCACATCGGGGGCTTGTATCAGAACTTTTTTCATACAAGTATCTTAATACCATAAAAAATAAACTCCTGCATGGAAGAAACAATGCAGAAGAATCAGCAATTATTTATAAAATACACAAGCAGGAAAAAGATAAAGGCTTTCAGAATAATTTGCTTCTTTAAAGCTGAACATTCATCACAGAGGAGGGACACAGGGTAAATAGGGAGAAGGATGCTGAGGATGGAGCCACCAGGCAGGAGGCAAAAGAGGAGGCGTATGGATGAGCTGAGGGAGGACATGCAGGTGGTTGGTGAGACAGAGGACAATCTGCTGTGGTGCCCCCTAACAGGATCAACTGAAAAAAGAATGTTTGTCACGGACTTCCTTCTGTGTAAATAGTGTGAACAGTGTATCGTGATATGCATCAAATTGTGATAGGTGGAGTGCGATCAGTGCTGGAAGTCCCAAGGCCAGTCTCGGTCTCGAGACTGTTGTTTAGATGCCTCAGCCTCAGACTCGGCATCGTCTGGGATCAAAGAATAAGCCGAAGACGGTCTGGAGCCGCGCATTTTTACCCGTTTACCAAACAAAAAGTGACCTTACACATATGATGGTTTATAGCACACTGCTTAAATGAAGTGTTTTCTAGTCACCACAGTACTACACATACACAAAGACACACGCTACATCTACAAGTACTAATGTGTAAAAGTCTTACAAAACAGCCTTGTCACCCCCCTAGCATTATTGTATTCCTTTGCCCGGGTAACGTATTAATGTCTGTGACTGGCCTCAATGAGGTGGACTTGAATACAACACTGACTGCGATACTCATGGTGTCATGTAGCTACTGTATCACTCCACAGCGTCCGTTTAACACCGTGTCACAGGCTGTTTCACTCACTCAGCACAGCGGCTGGACAGTGCTGCTGAATCTAGAGGACGCACACAATCCAGACGTTTCTAAACTGAAAACAGGGCGTGTTGTGCAAGGCTGCAAGTCTGGAGTGCCGTCACACAGTTTTGTCTCAGAGTAACCTGTCCATTATGTTGAACTCATCAAAAGGTGCTGTGCAAGTCTGACGGAGTGATTGGGACCAATATCTGGACCGGTTCGTTGTGCTGTGGGTGTTCTGTGCACGCTGGTGGTGTGGCGTTAACCGCAGTAGCCAGGAACAGAGTCTTTGAAGGTCTAAATCTCCCTAAATGACCCCATCCTCCTCTTCATCACTCAGCCACCACCCAGACTACACTTTTCCCTTCTCCTTTAAACCGACGAGCGAGCGGCTTTGATGTGGCCGGCCCACGAGCCGTCACTGAGATCACGTCTCCCTCGTGCCTTTCAGACGTGGGATTAGCCCAATTTCCTTTGCCTGATCAGACCTTTTCAATCAAAACCTGAGAGGCCTGCGGGTCCACGTGGAATGGGAATCCGCGCCACCCGCTACAGCCCTCGATAATGCAGTAATTCTGACTCAAAACATATGAGACGTTCCTATTTTTACCCCGTTTTCCTGCCAAAAATAGTCTGACGGGACATCCTGTGGAGTTAATAATAAAGAGGCTGAAACCTGCACGAATCGCCAAACAAATCCACATGGCAGCGGACGGAGAGCTCACACACAAAAACACACATCACGCATGACGTCTGATAGATCATCAGTTATTCACTGGATTAAAGTAACACCGGTCCAACATTCAGCTGCCACATTCTGGGTTTTGGACTGTGATATTATACTACACAGCATGTCCACAAAGCGGTGAGCAGTGTGTGTGTGCGCGTGTGTAACCTGCTGGCAATATTAGTTGGACAGATATCTGGAGATGATTACATTTTGTAGTATTTTGGTGAAAAGTCAAAAATCAAGATCCAAGAAACCTCGATGGATGAAAAATATCTGATTGTACATTTATACTGTGGAGTGCACGGTATGTGCTCTTTTAATTTGCTGAGTTAAAAGATAAGTCACGTCACTGCACTGGTAGTGCGTTTTGCTAAACCCACAACATCCCATAACTACCTTGTGTCCTGGATGGCAACCACCCAGACAGATAAGCAGTCCATCCCCTCTGTCTGCTGCAGCCAGGTGGAAACATGGGCATGTCCTTGAAACGCACCAGTTATAAGACAAGAACATTTATTGACTTATTGTTTACCTTTGAGTTTGTGCTGACATGGACTTGCACCCCCCCCGCGCTGGAATCACTGACAGAAAATTACTCAAACAACAAACATGTTGCAGGAAAACAAGTGGAATTAAAATACACGCAGAAAAATACCAGACAGCAGCAAAAGAGATTTCTGTAGATAAATACGTTCTTCACTTTAATTATCTGAGGAAAAGTGCGCATTCGAAAGTTGTACTTTTAAAATACTCATTTTACTGTATATTACAGCTGCAACAACAAATGCATTTTAAAATTTGAGTCATTTTCAGATTCTGTGATATCAGTTTCATAAATGTGAACAGTTTCTGCTTTATCTGACAGCTTTCTTTCCTCCTCTCTGGCAGTAAACTGGAACGTCTTTGGGTTCTGGACAAAACCGCACATTTATAGGAATCTTCTTGGGCTTTCGGAAACAGTTATCCAGTTTTTTCACCATTTTATGGACCCAACAGCAAATTGATTAATCAGCTGATTACTTTCAGACTAATTAATAATTGTTAGTAGCAGCCCTCGTGTATTTAAATGTACTTTATACACTGTGTGTGTGTGTGTGTGTGTGTGTGTGTGTGTGTGTGTGTGTGTGTATATATATATATATATATATATATATATATATATATATATATATATATATACATACACACACACACACACACAGTTTTCCATTATGAACATTCATTGATTTTATTCTTAAATCTTTCATAAATTATTTCACTAATTTATCTTAAACAGATTTTAATACATCAGCCGAGCCCAAAGTAAAAAAAACTAAACAGAAAACCAGAAGTTAAAAACAGATATTCTAGTAATTCTGAACTTGGACAACTTCTTTTTTTTGTTTGTTCACTGTTTGCGGTGCAGAAATTGGAGTGCTAAAGGTGAAGTCAGTGAAACCGTGAATCATTCCTGATCACGTTGACATTTTTAAAAGAATCTGAGAATGAGTCAGGCGTCAGACTTCCTGCCCCTCTGATGTCAGAGCAAAAATTAATGCAGGTTATTAATGATCAGATCCACATCAAAGGTGATACCTCAAAGACAAAACACTCTTTGTCCTGCAAAGAGACCCAGAGACAAAAACACCTGCTCCAAAACAACCCCAAAAAGTGACCTCTGACCTGGGACTCTGCCAAAGCACAAATTAAACAAAAATTTTAAAATGAAAATAACCAAACCCTAACCCACAAGGTTCTGTTGGGTGAAATCTTGATGTATAATGGCACCGTGTGTGTGTCACATGTGTTACGTGTGTCACGTGTGTCACGTGTGTCACATGCCCCCCCCCCAATATGCAGAGGTAAATACATGCAGTCAGAAAATCAGGAGAAAAGTCTTTTTTTGTCACATTATGTAAGTTCAGCATTTCTGGACTAAACCTCGATGGACTCCACGGTGCAGAGAAAAATAAGACAGGCTCCACCTCCACGTCTTACCTGTATGATGGACAGACAGGGACAGTCTGCATGAAGTACAGCGCCCCCGTCCTCGCCTTCCAGTGCCATTTTTTGGCAGGCAGCGTGAAGGCGGTGCAGCCTGGGACATGGCTCTTCAACAGGTCAATCAGCTGTTTGTGAGAGCCGCCGTAAAACGCCTCCAGCAGCACGATGTGAGGACTCTGACAGAGACAGGGGGCGGAGATTACTGATCATTGCTGTGTCAGGAAAACAAACATCAAAAGATAACATTTGACCTGCAACAGGAAACTTTGCAGATCAGGTGGACATCAATAAGGGGCAGAGCCAGGACCTAGTGAAACAGCAGCATCTGTGTTCACGTCAGATGCCACTATGTGATGTCACTGAGGGGAGGAGTCAGCAAAAACAGTTTGAGCTGGGGACCGGGACCTTAAAGGTTCGATGGGTGAACCGAGACCGGGACCTTAAAAACAAAACACCAGTCTGAACTTACACTCTCAAATTTTTGTGACTGACTAAAGTAAATTTAACGACAGCGGATTGTTTGCCGTTTTTGGCACTCAGTGAGACCAACGGATTCAAGAGTGTTGCACTATGGTGGGCCTGCCCAGATCAGTTCCTGCAGGG